>NC_056731.1:1612729431-1612940149 GCF_019279795.1 Protopterus annectens
GCGCAAGTAAAATGTCCTATGCAGACAGCCTCAAGGCCCTATCCACGTACTCTGTCTCCTGCAGGCTGTTGGGGGGAGATCTATGCTTGGCATACTGGGCACTGTCAGAGCCCACTCTGATGGACCCCCTGCATATCCACAAAACAAACAGCATCAGAATTACCCATTCTAAAGACTTAAACCTTGCCTGTGATATAAACAGGACCTGCTGGAGAGACAGGTATGTATCTCAGACACTACCCCGTCTCTGGGACAGACTCCCCATCCATGTGAAGCAGAGTTCCTCCCTCATCCAATTCAAGTGTACCTTGGACAACTGGAAGAGAAACAGGAAATTCATCCCTGGTTTGGCATCTATATCTGTAATGCACACAGGCAGCTTGTAAATGGTTCATCCCCCAGGCCCCTGCTTGTAAATGATTCATCTCCCAAGCCCCTGTTTATACTTATCAAGGGTACCAGAACTTGGAGATTTGGGATGCACAGCTAGGCTTAAAAAGGCCCTTGTGGTTGTTAGCCTTGTAAACACTACAAACCTATAAAAGCAAGAACATCAAAAGAGATATATGGGGTGGGGGGGACAAATGCTAGAGGCAGTAACAAGTTGTTTATTTAGCACCAATATTTTCCAGTGACAAAAATGGACAAAGGCAAAAACTGAGAGAATATGTAATATCCTATCCCAAGTAAGGAATCACAGAAAGTAAAGTAGAATCTATCTATACAGAAAAAATAAACTTAAGAATTTTAATTGCAACTGCTGTAAATCAGTTTGTTTATAACAAAAATCACTGCAAAGAATAAAACTATGGAAAACACTGCCGAATTTATGGCAGTTGTGAAGATTGGGTGAAGATAGGTGAAGGCTGCCAGCCTAGCCAGATAGAATTTTGAAGATAATTCTGTCATCTGTAAATATTAATGTAAACCACAGGCTTGTTGTCTTAAATTGAAAAAAATACTTTTGCATGTGGAACTGCAAAAATGTAACAGTAGTGCACTCTGCTGTAAGGAAATTAAGTCAAGCATTTTATGACTGTCTTTGATATTTAAAGTCTAGATGAAGGAATTCTTGCAAATGATTTAAGGCCAGAGTAATGGCCAGACGTTCTATGCATAAATGTACTTAATGGCTTTGCTTCCTGACTTGGTGTGAGCTTACTAAAGAATGTAGCCTGTTAGCCTGGGAACCCCAGGAAAGTGTGAAGAATAATGCAATGTGAACCAGGAATGTGATTTTTAAAAACAGAGAGAATCAGAGAGCATTAAGCATTTTTGTCTTGATCATCCAACTCAGCACTATCTTTGCTCTATATGTAAGTTTATCTTAGACTTGTGATTTCTCCTGGAAATAGCTAGAACCTAGAAAGATTAGATTAAGTGTTTTTCTGTGATGTCAGAACTGTACTACTGAATTATTTTAAGTATTTCTCTGTGATCTCTGAACTCTTGGCTAGCACTGTGTAGTAAAAAGTATTATCTTGTGCTTTGACTATTGGTTATTAAATATTTTTAAAACCTTTCAACTGTGGCTGTTTTGTGTACAGATAATTTAAGCTCTAGAGACATTGCATACTATAGTGATTACTGTCCAAGTCACTCCAAATAAGCCTTGACTGTTAAACTGCACTTACCTATTTGCATAATAATATTGCACAGTAATAATTGGACACCCTTTTAAGGGCCTTTGAGTAACTGATAAATATTAGCTGGGTGGTGGCAGTGATTTCTAATGTACAGTCTGGGTAAAAAGGGCACAACTGGAGAACCTGTGCCAGCCTTCCCCAGGAGTGTCTGTGCGGCTGTATAAACTCTTATCTCAAAGTGTGTGTGTGTCAGCTACTTGGGCAGGGACACAAAGCACCGGCTGGACAGAGAGGGTGCTGGAGGTTTTAGCTTGCTCAGCTGGCTGAGATCTGGACCCTATAACTGTGCCAGTGGGGAGTCTTATTGGGGACCTGGAGAGCAAGGGAGTGACCAGCCCTGAACTGACTGTGATCTCTGTGGGCTCTTAAGGGGAAATTGCACTTTACTGTGTGTATTTGTTATCCTTTCTTCCTATATGAAATGCCCCTCACTGGTGTTAGTGCTAAGGACTGAGGCTCCTTGATTGCTGGGCCAGGGCATGGGTGTCACAGCAGTAAAGAATTCTGATCAATAAATGTACTATTACAAGAACCAAATAAATGTGGAATATGATTTCTAAATTGCTCCAAGCACTGCAAAGCCAAAGGAAAGGGTATCCTATTACATCATGTAACATGGAATCTGTTCTACCTTTCTGTGAACACTTAAACATTTAACTACTTAATTTCTTTTTTCTTTTGAAGTATTTTTTAAATAGTGACATACATGTCATTACTTGCATTGTAATTCATAACTGGCATTGCAATTTTAAAAAAAGTTTAAAGGGTAATATCAAGTTCCTTTAACTGAGATTTGAATGACTGTATGCTTTCTGAGCTCCAGACTGGAGAAATATCTTTTAATACTGAAGTCTATGTCATAAATACTAATAATATGCATGTAATTTATAAAGGCCGGTTTGAAGGATTTAAAAAACAGCTGCCATGCATGTACCAGAAGACAATATGCTATTGGATTAGACTAGAATGCCAAGGCAACTTGGTACTATACAGACAGGAATTTGGTTACAACTGTCAAAGAAGGGTAGGAAAGCCTACAAAAAGTAGAGGTACATGCAATAAAGAAGTTTTTCTTGAGATACTTGGTGACTACGGTAATGGCTGATGCATGCCAAGTTTTAGGAATTACTAACATTTTTTACTCACTCAGACACAGCAGTCTGTGTAATATAAATATAACAACTTTTGCAAGAACATGTCTTTATGACTAGTTATAGAGCTACAGGAAGAGCAGAATACTGGGCCCAGGCACCAAACAACTTGACAATTTACAAGCTGTCATTACACATATGCAAAAGTGACTGATGTAATGACAGCTTGGAAAATGTCAAATTGTTCTTTTCTTTTACAGTCAGCAATGACTAATTAGATTGCCATAGAATAGCTTGTTGCTACCTTTAAAACAAAAAAAAATAGTATTACAATGTACAAGCTGTCACTAAGCAATCTCCTTTATGATCACTCATAGGAAGTGTGGGGTGGTGTACTGTCTAGGATAACGAACTCTGCTGCTACAGCTCTGATTAGTTTTCAGAAGTACTATTCAGTACGTTTGCCTGAACATGCTGACCATAATGCAGACTTGGTTTTGTGTTCTAACTGCTTGCAGAGATAATGGAGTCTCAATGTGCAATTACTGTACTGAAGAAAAGTTTTTGAGAATGGTATCACACTCATTTGGGGAGCTACAATGCACACATCCTAGCACAGAAATACCACATAGGCCTACAATATGATACCTTTAAGGAAGGGCTCTGAAGTGCAATTAGGAAATACACCAACATCAGATGGGTAAGGAGTGACCAAGGATTTTGGCTCCCTTGATACTTCAGATGCCATTACATATGTTAAAATGATATCAGAAGACACTAATGATAAAAATAATATCAGGAGACATTTATGCTAAAAATGATGTTAGGAAATATGTGATAAAAATGGCATACACTACTTTAAAACCTTTTGAAGAGAATCCAGTTGCTCAGAAATCTCTCATTCTTGACTTGACAAAGCTAAAGTGTTAAGACTCACCTCTAATGGGTGTTTCTGGATCTGACAAGATCTCAAGAAATACTTTATGTAACAATAAAAATTCTGAAATGCTGTTAAGGTCTAGTCATTTTTGTATTCTTTATTATCCCTGTAACTGCTGACCATCAAGCCTCCGCCAACTATGGAGGGGTCATAATTCAGACAGCCAGAGGAATGGTCTGTGCAATCACCAGCATCCTTACAATGGGTGTGGCGTTCTTTTACATCCTTAGCCTCTCCCATTAGGCAGGGAATGCAAGGTGCATGTCAACACAGGGGCCACTATATCTTCTCATGTATGTGCATGCATCCAAGCATCTGGTGAAGAAGACTACCTCGCTTGTAGTCAGATTAGACAAACACATGCCCTAAGACTGTTTCCATGCACTGCCACTCTTTCTTCAAGGGACTGCAGCACAGAATGTCCCTACTCTGTCCTCTCCTTCCCGAAGATAGGAATGGCCATCCTCTCTACACCCAACTCAATAATCAAATGTGAGTAGCCTGGGGCATAATCAGGGCTTTACCTATAGTCTATAACAATGGGGCTTTGCTTGGTTAAGATCTTTTCTTTTGGCAGCATAGGGAATGGACAGAAGAATTTTGCTCTATTTGAAAATGACTTCTTATACATGTTTTGGGAGTCATTTTAATATTAATACTGTTCTAACAATTAGAGCTGGAACTGATGGATTCACGTTTTTCTTCATGTTTACTGCTTCCTTGGAAGGTTCAGCTTTGTACATCTTCACCACTTCATCCTTTCTTTCCTGGTTATTAATCTCCTTGGTCTCCAACTTGTTTATAAAATGAGGAATGCAATATAAAATATGGGGAAAATACAGTAAGCTTTAGCATCCAAAGTAGCAAATGTGATCCTCAATCACAGTTATGTTTCTGTTATCACTGGGAATGAATATCTCTGAAGTAAAGCAACAAATGGTCTATGAATGCAAGAAATTCCGTGACATAATTACTCTGGTGTTGATAAGGGATGGGAAACACTGACAATTGTGAGATGGGCAGAACAAAGCTTCCAGAAATGAAACAGAACTGCCTCACATATAACCAAGTAGCCATGCAACACTGTTGCAAGAGCACCATTAGTCCTCAAGGGGACGAATGCACAAATGCTGAAAAATTCTGGCCAGCAAAGTTGAGTAAATTCAAAAATGTTCTGAGATTATTGTTGCAGCAATCCTCCCTTGAAAAAAATCACTCCCCATCAAGACAAGTTCTTGAGCCAAAAACATGAAAAAGCACATTCTCATCCTCTTCCTTCTCTCATGCATTCCCTACATATCTGAACCATGGAAACTAACAGACTATTCACCTGTACCTGTGGTGTAGAGGGGTAGAGCCCCAACTACAGCCTAGGCAACTCAAGTTTGAAGAGCAGCTTGGGCACTTACTGACAAAGGAGAGGAGGATGGGTGTGCCCATCCTGGTGGAAGGATAGGAATGTATGTAACATGTACCATCAACATGTAGCCTAAGAGGAGGAGAAAGGCATAGAAGGCATTCTAGTGATATGTATTTTTGTCTCATCATGCCATCATATAGTGGTAGCTCTTACTAACAAGTGGGCAGGAGTGTACAATCGCAGGAGGAAATCACTGTGGGTCCTTGCAGTAGCAAGGGTAACTATTCCCTCAGGCAGGTTAAATATGAAAAATCTCTTATTACTGGGATTACAGTGACAGCAAAAACACCTTAACATCTGCCAGGAAAGCAACTCATCCAGACGACTCTCATGCTGCTGGATCTGAAAAATGAAGATCCTTACTACTAGCCAGCAAACTGTCCAAGTTCAATTGGGGAAGGTTTGATAGTTGACATGGAGGACAAAAAATGTACATTAAAAAAAAGAGAGAGAGAGAGAATACTCTTTCCCAGAGCCAGCTCCAGCACTAGGCAACCAAGAGAGTCGTAGGCAGCACTGGTTGTAAAGGGGCCCCGCTGGCTGGGAGTGGGCCATAATTTTTTTTTAATTAAAAAAACACATTACATATGCTTTTTTAATGGCATTCTTCTATAAGAACGCCCTCTGAGTTTGGTCACAACATGTGTGCATGTATCATCGCACAAACCTGTGATGGCTTACTGGTTAACTGCTGTGACTATAGTGTAAAGGTACTGGGTTCAAGACCTGCAAGGGATGTTTATAGGGAATGGGAGGTTGACATAATGGTTAAGGTGCTTACCTTAAAGACACAAGGTGCAGGGTTTGATTCTCACATAGCGTAAATAGCTAGGCTTCAAATGGCCCAAAAGTGCAGTTAGCCTAGTACTAATCTATGAACCTATAAACCTGTTGTCTGTTTACGTCTTCCATTCTGTGCATGAGAAATTTGAATAGAAGACATTCCTGAGTAGTTGTTTCCTGCTGTAATGGTGTGTGTGTGTGTGTGTGTGTGTGTGTGTGTGTGTGTGTGTGTGTGTGTGTGTGTGTGTGTGTGTGTGCGTATGTAAAATGCCCTACTTGGGGTAGCAGGTGGTTAGTAATTTACTCAGGCTCAAACTCTGTACCTTAGTTACAGGAAACAAGAGCCTGAATCCTCAACCCCAACTACAAATCTGCTAAAGAAAGTAAATGTTTAGGTGCATTTTCAAGGAACAGAGTTTCAGGTGTATTTTCAAGGATTTGTTTCCAAGTGCATTTTTCGAGGAATTGTTTTACTTGCATTTTGAAAGAATTGTTTCAGGTGCATTTTCAAGGAATTGTTTCAGGTGCAACTTTCATGGAAATGTGAGTTTCAAAAGAAGAGAAATTTACTGCTACTCATGCTAAGTCTATTTACAATGTGCAACTGTTTTCTTTAGCAAATGGTATCACTATTGTGTTTTAGAATTGAAAAGTATTGTTAGTAGCACAACAGGTAACATATTTTCTTTTGATGCAGAAGGCTGTGGGGGTTCTACTCCCACAGCATGTAGACAGATTGCTGATATTGTGTTGTACTTTAATGGGGGAGGGGGCGCTGCAGTATGTCCTCCTTTAGATGAGATGCTTAGTAACTATGAACCTGTTATCAGTTTGCCATCCATTCCCTATTGCAATATTATCAGGTTACTTTTTTTTTTTAATGTAACAGGCAATTTATTCTTCAATGATGGCAGGCACTGACTGTAAACGAAACACTGAAATGTATTTATTTATTTGACATTTGTTGACCAGGATAGTCCGACTGTGACAAAGCCCTTTTTCAGCGGAGGCCTAGGGAGAAAAGCTCCACAGTACAAATGTATATAAAAAATGCATGTTACAATAAATGTATAATACAATAAGGTTAGCAATATATGACTTAACAATAAAGAAGACAAGAGAGAGTAATGTACATTATAAACAGATAAACATAATGGTGGCATAGACATATAGAATAGTAGATAGTGAAATTCAGTATGCTGACCAATTACCAATTGTAGTCAACAGAAGGTGTAGGAAATATAAAGTTGTTTGCTAGCAACAACCTCTTCATTAGTTACAGATCTCTAATGCAGAATTATTTAGATGTTTTTTACTTTTGTGGGGATTGCTGATATTGACTGATACTGGTGGACTGTAATGACAGAAGTTTTAGTGGCCTTTTCTGATTGAAATGTTCTGAATTGGGCAGTTTTGTCATTATTATTGGTTCATACACTTTGTTTCATTGTTTACTGGAAAAATGTTGAAAACTACAAATTTAAAACATGTTATAACAAGTGGTGTGATATTATACAAGGAATAAGATTTAATACAATCAGGAAGGTGAATCAAAGAACTCATGCATGTTTAATGGTCATAAAAATGTCTGCAAGGGGCCTATGATTTGAAAACAGCCAAGAAATAAACTTTATCCCCCACTGACCAGATGCATTTTCTCGAATGTTGGTTTCAATACCATTTCAATAAACGTGAGTTTCAAGGGCAAAGAAGATTTATTGCTAAGTCTGTTTTCACTGTGAGACTGCATTGCTTTGTTTAGTAAATGTCTGTGGGTGGCCGTGGTGGTGCAGCGGTTAGCGTTGCCACCTCACAGCAAGAGGTTCTCCGATTCGATCCTTGGCTAGGGTGCCTTCTGTGTGGAGTCTGCATGTCCTCCCTGTGGTCGCGTGGGTTTCTTCCAGGTGCTCCGGTTTCCTCCCACATCCCAAAGACAAGCTGTAGGTGGATTGGATACTCTAAATTGGCCCTAGGCGTGAGTGTGTGTGTGTGTGTGTGTGTGTGTGTGTGTGTGTGTGTGTGTGTGTGTGTGTGGAAGGTTGGGCGCCAGGCTGGCAACTCAACACTGTAAAACTCCACTGCCAATCATGAGCGGACAAGGTGATCTGCTGTTGCGACCCCTATCTGGGAAAAGCCGAAAGAAGAAGAAGTAGTAGTAAATGTCTGTCAAATCCAAATATTTGTAATCATTGCAGAAGTAAAGCAGAAAACAGTATGCACACTGAGAGGCTTGAATAGTGTTTATGATAACTGGGGACAAACAGCCAAGTACTGGGACACTGGAATGGCTGCAGGGGAGGGAGATCCAGTACCCTGCCTAGGGTCCCATTTGACCCTGTTCTGGCTCTGCTCCTTCCCTCCCACATTATACAACACAAAAGCCATGTATTACCTAACACTCAAACCATCAAATTCTGCAATGATAAAATGAGAAGGGCATCAGTGATTAAACTCCATCAGCCAGGAAGAAGGAGAATATTTCAAGAGTTCCTACTCATATTAATGTAAGTAAAGCAGTCAGTAACTGTTATTTTCCACAATTAAATAGATAGTTAAGTTAAATGAATGTTTTGCTAAGAAGTAAAAAGTTGAGGGCATTGTCTTGGAGAGTATGCTGTCGATGCTGAGAGGTCAGGTCAGGGACCTGTACTTGGGACAGCATACATTCTGTCTTGTTTTTTTTAATTTTTTTTGCAGGAGGGATTCCTGTGGGGTCTAGATGCAGGTGACTATAAGCTGCCAAAGAACAGTAATTATTTTTGCTTTTGGTGTTTTTACTTTTTTATTCACTGTTCCGTATTTTGCAATTCCTCCATAACTATTTTAATGTGAGCATTATAATAAAATGCAAAATATGTACAAACACAGCAAAATATTTTGTACAAAGGTAAATAAAGCTTGCACAGAAGCAGAACAATGCAATTAAAGAAAAAGTTGTTGCTATAAATCTCCGAAAGTAGGCTGGGCTTTCCCTTATCAATACAATGCCCTAGCACAGGCAGTGAGAGAAAGAGAGATTACATCGGTAAAAAGAACATGCACACCATGTGATAGGCATTACTCGAAGCAAAAAAAAAAAAAAGAAAGCAAACAACTTAATTTACTTACTCAAGTCAATAAAACCATATGCAGCTTGAAGAATATGTGCAGAAATGTTATATTGCAGGCATCTATGTGTTCAAACAATTAAGTGGGGCCACCTGCTGCAGAAAATGCAAAGAATGGCATGTAATCTTACTCCCACATATTCTGGTGTGTTCCCAAAGTGGAAAGCTACTGGGACCAACTGCAGAGCAAATTAAAAGGATTTCCTGAAGCAAACTTGACATCAGTCTCACTACTGCCGTTTCAGGACATTACAGAATTCTGTTAACTACACACCAATAGATTATTTCATAATTGCACACGTACTGCTAAAACAAAACATAGTTAAAAAAGTGACTTACAGACTGCATCCAGTAAACTATATTAATTGAAGTGAAGCGCAAAAATGCTGTCAACAAATAAAAGTTCCAAATGAGAAAAAAAAAGAATGAACAAGGAGCTAATTAATCAAACAGCAATCAGTGTGATACAGACAGGATTAAAAACATGCTAAGGATCATTTGTTAGTGTGCAGCATAATATTTATCACAGCATCCTTTAGCTAATGTCTAGATCAAACACATCTGACCACTATTATCTATTTCACCTACTGTCCTCAAAATGTTATTTCCTTTCATCTTTAATGTGCTCTTTCTCCAATATGTTCCTGAAAACTCGGCCAACAGTTTGTCAAGGCACAGCTTAAGCAGATAACACGGGGCTGAGACTAGTCCCAAAGTAGCCACTTCACTTGCTTTATCTGCTCCACCCACTTTTTCTCATGCATCAACTCACACTCTATAATGCAAGTTGATAAGATTTTGATGTATAATAAATTAATGTCTCCACATCTTCAGTCAAAAATGTTCCACTTTAAAAATCAGCTATTACTCTCATTATCCCATCTGAACTTTAAAGTATTGTAACCTCCCCCCAATACAAAACAGGTATGCAAGTACACTATCTCCACCAATACTCTCTGCAGGGGGTGAAACAGTTAGCCATCTCCTGTCAATGCCCTCATTCATAACTGTTCTACAAATCCATAGCACTCATGCTCATTTCACTGTCTAATCAATGCTTGATATCCAAAAAGTTTGGCATACGTGGCTATCTGCACCCTATTTAAATAAAATTCTGCCTGAAAAACAAACTAATCTCACTTTCAATATATCAGTTTATACGCTGTTTTACAGAAACCTTATGCAGCAGATAGAAATTTCATCAAAATCTCAGACACCATCCAAAATTAAAGAAAACCAGGGTAGCTGGAGCTTGAAATTTCAGACAAAATACCCTGAAGTAATGCCCTCAGAAAGGATGTTGTGTTCCTGGAGAAGTAGTAGTTTAAACTACAGTGCATGGTGAAGGTGTGTAATGATAAACAGGTGGCCATAGCACAGAAGTCTCACACAAAATGCATTTCAAAATCAAGCACCAGAAACAGCCATCTCCCTCCAGGGAACAATGCCCTTTAACTACAGTGAACAAGGGTCTACAGAAACTCTGTTGACAAAGAACTATCTTGTGGACAATCTACTCACATACTGCTTTCATGGTCAATACCACATTGTACATATAAAAAGTAAAGGCTGTGAAATGCTTCCTAATACCATGAACCCTGAAGAGGAAAATCTGCAGTTGATTGTAAGCATCCAGTGAATGAAGGATATGTTCATCTCTGTTATGATCCTTCAGAATGTCTCAATCTTTTAAGAAAAATGTAGCATTACTTTGGTAGTTACCATGGCTACCCATAAATCTGTGCACTCAATGGATTTAGTATTCCATCTTTTTTAACACATTTATTAAATTATCACTTAAGACATAGTCAAATATACATTAAAATAGAAGAAAACAAACCATATTAACATGTTTCCAGTTACATGCATTATACATCACATATGTTTTTTTATATAACTATTGTCAGTCCAGCATTACATAAATTGTTCAATTCCTGCCTTCCCTTAAACTGCACTCCTCCTCCAGAACATTATTCTGCTTATATTGTTCCCACAATTTGCATATATTTCCACGCAGTTTGCAACTTCCCTCTTCTAAAATCCCACTTCCAGTTCAGTTATCTCTGTTACAATATTCACTACTTCAAATGCAGTTGGTTTACATTTTGATTTCCATTTTCTACAAATTACTTTTTTTGGCAGCCACCAGAATTAAACTTATTAAGGCCTTACTATGTCTTGGCAATTCAGATCCAGTATCCCAGCTGAAAAGAATAATTTCCTTAGTTATACCCATTTGCTCACCCAAAATATGTAACACAGCACTTGGTAAGGAATTTTACAATCTGCCAACTTATTACACTCCCAAAACATTTGTTTCCAGTCACCTCTTTCTTCCCCATCACATCCCCAACATTTGCTATCTACCGGAGAAAAAAATATTTTGCGTTTGGTTAGGGTATAAAAATACATATGTAAACACTTCTAAGCAAAAGTCTTAAACCTTCTGGACTTTGTTGCTTACTTGAGAGTCATACATATGTCCTCCCATTGTTCTCTAGTAAATTGCTGATCAGATCTCTCTTCCCAATGTTTTGTAACCTCATCTGATTGAGTCTTATAGTTATGATGCAACATTTTATATGCTCTACTAATTATTCCTTTTTAAAAGGCAGCTTCTATTCTAGACTCAACTAAAAATTCTACCAGAGCAGGTCTTTCACTTAAAACTCTCCTATCTCTTTCTCGTTGCCTACACCATGATATCAGTTTCTGGTAGGGAAGGCTGTCTATAGCCTGCAGTCCAAATGTCTTCTTGGCCTCATCCCACTCTACTGCCTTTCCCTCTCAGGTTACTTGTTCCCAATACCTTGGTTCCTTTGCCAGTTTTCTCCAGTAAAATCCAGCCCTCTCTTGCTTATTCTCTGTGCCCCTACTTGGAGTCATCCCTACTGGTATGACTAAGTATTCCATCTTGATCTATAAACCAAGGACTTGGTGGCTGAATCAGTCTGTTTGACTGTCCATCAGCTGGCTCACTTCAGACTGGGCAATCGTTGGTACTGCCACCTAATACTGAACTTATTCAGCACAGACATCTGCTTATCACGGACACTGGCACACCAATTTTAATGAATCAACTCCAACATGGGGTCAAAGCTGATGCTCCAGGTAATCATCCATAACTTATAATATGACTGTGGTAGGTGCTTCAGATAGTATCACTTCTGTTAATGTACATCCCACTCAATATCTCATACCGTGTCATGGTTCGACCATAAGGTCTACTGAAATGGCAACTCAGACAGGCTTGAATGTAAACTGCAAAATACATTGTCTAAATCTGCCAACAAACAAAGATCTAGACTTCAGAACTGCCTCCAAATTCTTTAGGGTCGACACAAATGTCTGCAGCTAAGGGAAAATGATGCAGAGATGCCAGCCTACATTGGTCCTGAATTACAGCAGCAATGTATTAAACTTAGAGCCTGTATCAAGAAAGAAGACAAAAATGTAGATAACATTTGGCAGTCAAGGACTAATCACTCTAAAGAAGGGTAGCAAGGGTCTGACAGCAGAAGAAGAAGATCTGATATGGAATGATGGTTTTTCAACCTCTGGTATAGCAAGGTCCTCCACAGCACACTGGTGTGGAAACAAGCCAATGATACTGTGAGAATGAGGTTACATCCTCCTCTGACACACAACCATGGATGGATTATTGAACCCTATCCAAGAACAGAAATGTACCTCCATGATCATCATTCAGCACTGTCTTTGTAAATGAAATATTCTGTACCAGAAGCTGGAAAATAGTTCTAATAAAGGGCAAACTCACTGAAATTCAACTTGTCAATGTTGCCCCCTTTCCACAAAAGTGGTGTAACACTAGAGCACGTTCATACTAGTTACGGGGTTTGAGGAGGAAGGGGTGAGCTAAAAATTTGTGATGCACCATTTTGAGAGGAAGTAAACTTAAGAGGGCAGAGTTTAGACATGTTTACCCATGATGAAATCTGTGACATCTTAAGTTGGAACAATTTGCCCCAGATGATCCTTCTTCCAAAATGAACACTGGTGCTAATGTTTTATTCAGGGAGTCCTTTACCTTTATGGTAGGCGGCAAGGAATTCAACTTTATACATTTTTCAGCTTCACACCTATAGAGACATGCATATTTGCTGCCCCCAAGGATTATGTATCAGTATCAGTTCTAAGCATCTGTGCTGTAGACCGCCTTTGTTCTCAGACTGGTATTTTTTAAAGTGCTTCTTTTAGGTAGTAGGAAAGAAATGATGTACTCTCTTCACCCTGTCCTGACACAATTGAGTATTAAAAACACTGTCTCTAACATTAACAACTTAGTAATTCCTGATGAAGTGCTCCTGCTAGTCTGAAAGCGTTAGTAACTGTATGCTATGTTAATAATAGGATCATAAGAGATTACTAGGTCTTGGGGCCCTTACAAGCCTAGGCAAGTTCAACCCTTGTTCCCTATAGGGCCTAGAGATATGGTCTATGTTTATAAGCTGATCTAAATCAGCACCAACTGCCCATATCCAAGAGGGACACAGGTGAAACCCCTGGTCTGTATTTCCGATTTCCCATCCAGTTATCCAAGTTATGCTTAAAAAGGGTCAATGAGGTGCTCTGTTTAACTTGAATTGGAAGTTTGTTCCAGAGGACAGGTAACCTCTGTGAGACACATCTGTCTTTTCAGCATGTCTTGTTGATGTCACAGGCTAGGTTAAAGTCCCCAGAGGGAGTAAACTGTGCACCATTTGACTTACAAATGTGCAGCACTTCCATTAAGGCAGGATCAGAGGTTGCGCTGTATGCAAGGTACAGGTCACCTCTAAGTAGTCTATACGATACAGAGTATAGTGGCAGTGACCAGTCTGTCCATGTATGACATGTGCTGAAGACCCTGAATTTTCTTTGCAAGAAACCTTTGAGGTCTCTCCAGTTGCTGCAAATGCCTGGCAAAGTACATACCAATGGGAGCATTGTGTACTCTATTAATGGCCTGATGAGGAAGGAGTACAAGAGTGTTATAACCTCTTTTGTTTTGGAAGCTATGCTCTTACTTATGAGGTGACCAACACAGAAGGCCCTCCTCATTGTGGAGACATGGTGATCAAAGGTAAGGTTGCTGTCAACTTGTGTGCCCGAATCTCTCACCACTGATTTAGAATACATGGTGCTATTATTAATATGGTAATGTGTAGGGACATCACCCTTGCTGAAAGGGACAATAATGCATTTTTTTGCATTGAGTTTAAGTCCATGACTTTGACACCAATCATTTGCTTGCATAACTTCCTCTTGTAGAATAGTGACATCATTTGGGGACTCAATGACTGCACCCAGTTTTCAGTCATCAGCAAACTTTGTCAGTCACAGACCTTTTGTTTTCATCTGTACTTCCAAGAAGTATATTCTAAACAATAGGGGCCCCAGCACTCATCCCTGTGGAACACCTCTGGTAATGGGTCTGCCGGTGGAGGTGGAATCCCTTATTATGACTATGTGTTCTGTCGGTGAGCCAATTTGCAGCCCACCTGACAATAAATGGGTTGATCCCCAGCTGGGTGAGTTTTTTCAATGATCCCTGAGTGAGGGATTATGTCAAAGGCCTTGGCTAAGTCTAGGTAGGCCATATGCACATATCTGCCTTTGTCTAGGGCTCTGGTGATTTTCTCGAATAAGTCTACCAGTTTCTGTAAGCAAGATCTCCCTTTAACAAAACCAAACTGTGTCGAGTCAAGTGTCTGAAGGTCTCCTATATCTTTGTTTAGGTCCATGATGATTCTTTCCATGGCCTTGCAGATAAGGCTGGTTAGGCTTATGGTTCTATAGTTCCCCAGGGTCAGCAGATGCACCCCCTTTGTGCAAGGGGTGACAGTAGCGGTTTTCCATTCAGCAAGGACAAAAACAGTGCTTAGGCTGTGGTTAAAAAGAGTGCCCAATGATGATTCTAACTACTGTTTTAAACCATTTAGAATGCAGTCTGGGATGTTATCAAGTCCCATAGAGGCTGTGTTTCTAGCCTTGGGAGAGAGCAGTTAAGACCTGCTGTTTAGAGATACCAGGAGGAGAACAGGTGGTAGGAATGTTCTGGGGTATATATGGTGGGAACAGGAGGTAGAAGTTTTCATTGAACCTGTCCAAAAGCAGGTTGGCTATTTCCACAGGTTCAGTACATGTAGTACTGTTCACTACAAGTTCAGTGCAAATCTGGGCTTTTCCTTTAAGGTTTCAGATGTAGCTAAAGAATGCCTTATAGTTACCCTTAGCTAAGGATGCTAATTTAGAGTCGTAGTTAGCTTTACAGGACTTTACAAGATATCTTATTTGCTTGTTCAAGCTGAGAAGGGTATGCTTCCATTTCTGAGACCATTCCTTCCTGTTCTCAGACAGCAATTTCTTCCTCTTACTGTATAACCTGTTTATGGCGGATACCCACCATGCAGGCTTGTTCTTACTTGAGGATCTTGCTTTGGTCCTATCAGGTATGGCTGAGTCAATGCAATTGTACAGTTGTGTATACAGAGCACTGGTGTATACCCCAATGTACGTGTCCCTGCCAACAGTGGGGACTGGAGTTTTGAAGCTGTTACTGCCAACTCTTAAGAGGCTGTAGTTGGCTTTGGAGTAGTTTTTTAGCCTAATTTCTCCGGGGGGGGGGGGGTCTGATGTAATCGTTATTTCAAATGGATTGATTTATGATCAGACTTCACCAGGAAGGGCCACACACTTGTGGTGGTACACCGATCTCCCATGTTGGCGAGCACCAGATCAACAATGTTTCAGCCTCTTGTGGGGCTGCCAACTATCGGTTCCACAGCATTGGAGTTAACGTAGTCCAAGAATCTTTGGCTGAGCATGTTAGTACATGTATAATTTACCCAATTTATGGGCAGGTAGTTAAACTCACCCATAACCAGGGTGTCTGACTATTTTGACTGACTCAAGTAGATCCAAGTAGGCAGTGTGGATATCATGGTTCATGGAGGGGGGGGGCCTATTGCTGACGATAACATGAAAGGGGGGTCTTTCCTTCAGTTATATGCACTTGGAGGAACTCTAGGAAATTGTTCGGTTTAACCAATCTAAAGGTGTATTTATCTTTGATGAATACTGATACTCCTCCTCCTTTAGTTCTCACATAATCTGCTGGCAGGTTGCCCTCAGTCGGCCTGAATTCCAAGGTTTTGGGTCCTGCGTCGGTTGCTGTCTCCTCTTCCATGACGTCAGGTCATCAGGGGTATAAAACATGCAACCGACGCTATTTTCTTTAGTTTTTCTTGCCCCCGATGTCAGGTGCCCCCAAAAAGGTAGCAAAAAAAAAAATATATATATATATATATATATACATACATGCATCAATATAAACTTTACCTTCATCTACAAGCAAATACACCACATAGGTTGTAGAAAATAGTGAAGGAAAGATAAACTCCAGAATGACAGGGGGATGGCGGGAGGGTAACCTGGACTGCAGCAGTGAATACACTCAAACAGCTACATTTATGGTAAGTGTACACAACTGTACTATGTTCTTCGTGTTTCACTGCTGCAGTCATTACATTTGTGTAGAATCCCAAAGCTATGGTTGGGAGGCTGGAGCTAAACAGCATTAGGAAAGGCTATGAGGCCCTGCAGAACTGCAGTGGCAAAGCCTGCCCTGGATTTACAGTAGAGAGGCAAATGACAATGCTTTGTAAAGGTGTGAAGAGAACTCCAAGTAGCAGCCTCTAGAAAGTCTTTGGTTGGTACTCCCCTTAGAAAGGCTGCTGAAGTAGCTGCAGCTCTGGTGGAATGAGACCTAATGCCCTTGGGCACAGGTTTACCATGGTGTAAGTAGCAGAAACGGATGCAGTGGCTTATCCACTTTGAAATTATCTGCTTTGATACAGCCTTGCCTTCTGATCCTGCAGCACATGTCACTAGTAATTGCTCCATTTTTCTTAGAGCTTTAGTCCTGCTTAAGTAGAATCTAAGCTGTCTGTGTATGTCCAAGGAATGCAGAACTCTTTCCCCCTTGTTCTGCAGATTTGGATAAAAGGTTGGCAGATGAATTGTTTCGTTAAGAGCTACACTGGAAACCACCTTAGGCATAAAAGTAGGATTTCTCCTCAGAGATACCCTGTCTGGGTAAAATATAACAAAAGGCTCTACAGCCATGAGGGCCTGTAGCTCTGAAACTCTTCTTGCTGAAGTAATTGCTAGTAGCAGAGCTGTCTTCCATGATAAGAACTTTATATCAGCAGTAGCAACTGGTTCAAATGGAGGCAGGGTGAGCTTTTCCAACACATAATTGAGGTCCCATGCAGGCAGTGGTGATCTTCTAGGAAGCCCTAAATTTTTGGCTCCTCTAAGATACTGCTTTAGTAAAGGATGCTAAAAGATTGGTGGCTCTGTATTGTAATGAGCCGAAATGGCAGAGGCATGGATTTTAATTGATGAGAAAGAGAGGCCTTTGTCAAGCATCTCAGTTAAGTATTGCAATATCTGAGGAATATTTGGTTCTGCTGTATCAGTTCCTTGTGCTTGATTCCAAGCACAGAATCTCTTCCATTTGTCAGCATAAGATGTTCTAGTGCTAGACCTTCTGGCTTCCAAAATGACATCCATCACAGCTTTACTGAGAGGAGTTGTTTGCATAATTACATGATCAGCCATGCTGCCAGGTTCAGAGTCTGTAGTTGATTGTGCAGGATCTGATTGTTTAGCTGGGACAGTAGTTGTGGTGCTTGAAGCAAGGTCCAAGCTGGGTATTGAGACAAGTTCCTCAGGATTGGGTACCAGTATTGGTGGGGCCAGTCTGGGGCAATTAGTATCATCTTTGGTTTCTCTTGACTGACTTTTAGGAGGATCTTGGGGAGAAGAGGCAGAGGCGGAAAGGCATACACTAATAGGTTTTCCAACTGAAGGATAGGGCGTCCACTTTCCATGCTTGTCTGTGATAAGTCCTTGTGCAGAATTTTTTCAATTGATAACTTTGAGGAGAGGCAAATAGATCTACGCTGGGCTCCCCCATTTCTCTGTTATCATGCTGAAGACTTGTGGATTTAGTTTCCACTCATGAGGATCCATAACGTTTCTGCTTAAATTGTCTGCCAGAGTGTTTTGTTTTCCTAGCAGGAATTGAGCTTGAAGATGTATTTGGTAGGTCAAAGTTGTGTCCCACAGTGCCATGGCTAATCTGCATAGGGGTATGAGTGTGTGCCCCCTTGCTTGTTTATATACCACATGACTGTGGTGTTGTCCGTCTTTATCAGTAGTTGTCCTGGATGAAGTAAGTTCTTGAAGGCTGTTAGGGCATTTTTAACAGCTAGCATCTCTTTCTGGTTGATACGTAGATGCATTTGTTTTGGTGACCATATGCCCCAAATGCATCTTCCTGCCATGTAGGCCCCCCAGGCATAATCTGATGCGTCTGTTGTTATGGTTTGGCTGGCAAGGGGTAGAGTGAATGACTGTCCCATGTTTTGGTGACATGCCTTTGCCCACCATAGAAACTCCTGTTGCAGGCAGGGAATGAGAGGAATCATTGCTTCCAGACTGTGAGAATGTTGACTCCATGAACTTTTTAGGTACCATTGAAGTTTCCTCATATGCAGTCTTGCATATGGAATCAGTAGGATGCAGGATGCCATGAAGCCCAGAACCTGCAGAATTTGTCTTGCAGAAGGGTTTTTGTTGCCATCAGTTTGAAGTAAGTAGTCAGTTGCCTTTGCTTGTCTGGCATGAGATACGCCATCTGGGCAGTTGTATTCAAGGTTGCACCCAGGAATGTTATCTTTTGAGAGGGTACCAGATGTGATTTCTTTTCGTTTATTGCGTACCCTAGGCATGTTAGAAGCCTTTTCATAAACGCCAGGCATCGAAGAAGAGTGTCCTTGTTCTCTGCTTGAGTGAGACAGTCGTCCAAGTAAGGATATATTTGTATACTTTTTTGTCTGCAAAATGCAGTTACTGATGCCAGGCACTTTGTAAAGACCCTGGATGCAGTAGATAAGCCAAAGGGCAGTGCAGAGAATTGGTAATGCATTAAGCCAGCCTTGAATCTGAGGTATCTTCTGCACGATTGTCTTATTGGGACATGCAGGTATGCCTCTTTTTGGTCTAAAGTCACCAGCCCAAATGTAATGACTGCAACAGTGAAACACGAAGAACATCCAGATCTCTGTGACTGCACAAATGTCGGCATCATCCAAGGTGAGGAATGCTTCCAGTAAGTGCAGTTTCAGATTTAGACTCCTAGTGTTTAACAGTATAACCTACAGGCTGTTTTTCGAAGATATTTTTACATCTGGAATGTTGGGCTTGTGACACTGTCTAAAACAGGCACTATGGGGAGGTGAGTGCCTTAGCCAGTAACTGAAAGCCAAGGGTTGACAGGTGAAAACCATCTCTGGCAAAGCATCATGGTCTAGCAACCATATCATCCCAGGCTGACAGGTACTGGATTCCCATGGAGTGACACCAGAATCTAAGCTAATTGTTGAAGTCAATCTTTTTTTAACTGTATGATGGCATCATCCTAGGTGATGGTAAAATGCTGCTTAAGGCAAGAGACATACCTGCCTGGGACACACAATCACAGAGCTCAGTCATGTCCTTATTCATACAGTCCAGTGAGATACATCTCAAGTCGCTCATGCCAACAAGGACTATGACAGAGTCATAACAGTACCTGTTGTTGAGAGACTTGAGTGCATGTGTGATGTTGTGGATCCTGGCACCTGACAGACAGCTGACTGTGACTTTTTCCTTATCCAGTCTGGTGAGTGGGACATCTATGTGTCTCGCAATGGAGTCACCTATGACCAAAACATTAGATTTTTGTGTTTTGCCTTAGGGGCTTGTTTGGTGAGACACTGCTGCATGTCTTTTTGTTTGTACTGTGTTTAGCTGGAAATGTATTAAGTGAAATGTGTTTATGTTTGGGAGGTATATGATCTTTATCAGGCTTCTGATGAGTAACTCCGCATTTGTGGGTTTAGGTGCTGTGTGCGTGGTTGGTGCAAGAGATAAAGTGTGTGAGCGGACAACATGCTTAGTATCTGACATGCTAATTTGTGAGCAAGGGAGCATAGATTCTAGATTATTAATATAGATGCATCTCTCACATACTGAATTTGTGTGAAATAGAAGTAATGGGTTGTCACTGTACATGAGGCAATTGCTACATTACCTCAGGATGCCCATGTCGATCAGGCTGGCTGGAAGAATGGTGGGAAATTGTCCAGCCATAATGCTAGGTATAGCACTATGATCAGTAATGGGGAGAGGACTAGAAGGACCGGGTATGGCCAATGAACAAGTAAAAAGTTCTAAGGAGCAAGAGGTTTAGTGGGTGAGACTTGTGTTGGTACCTCAGAGGCTCAGCTGAGTGTCTCTCCAGGCAGTGAAGCACAAGAGCGAGAAACCTCAGATGTAACACAAGCAGCTGACAAAGAGAAAATATATCTAGGACTTTGCATCTATACCCACCAATGGTAACCCACACTGCGTGACGGTGTCCGCCACGCAAACATGGGCAATAAACAGCAACAAAATTACCAATGACAACGCACGAGACTAGGCCCTTAGCCAACAATCACCACTCAGGTGGGTCCTTAGCTACACTCTTCTCTCACAAGGGTGCAGGAAAGCTGAATTAGTGCTCAGAAACTGCAAAAACAGACTGGGTTCAGCAAATCTGAACCAAGTCTATGCTAGGCTAGAAAGTGCAGCAAACATCAAAAATACAACAAAAATATGGTTCAAAAATAAAAGCACACAGTAGAAAACAGTACAAAAAGAGCAGATTGAGTAAAAATTATACTTATTTCTCAGTAATAAGCAGTGGAGGCTTTAGATAACACAGCAGATCAGTTACTAGTTGCTAACCTCTGTGCAGCTCTGGTAAACTGAGTGCTTACCAGACTATGTACTGCAGCAAGTCAATGCATTCCTGCCACTCATAAGTACAGTGATCTCAGAGGAATATACAGCTACTGGACATGTGGTGAGTGGTTTATCCCTCTCTAAAATGCTCCGAAAAACTGCTACAACTGCATGGAGGTCCATCAAACATGATCACATCACCTCTATGTTTCAGCCAACTTTTATGTGAGATATCATCAAAACTTTTATGTGAGATATTATCACAATATACCAGAACTGCAAGTGAATTCAATCTCTAACACTCCAGCCATCTCAAACTGACTTGGTGAGACTGCCTAGCCCAGCAGAAATTATCAAATACGGCAGAGGGATGCTCCATCCTAGTCTAAAGATGCAGTGCTTAGTGCACGGTTGAAAACGTACATCTCAATAACTGGGCACTTAAACGGAGATGAAGGAAAATGGGGAAGTAGGAATACAGTGTGGACAGAAAGAAAATGGATGCAGTACACAAAAGAGGAACACACTCACAACTATTAATTCCACAAAGATGTCAGAGATGGAAATGTTATCTTATTCTGCTAGCACTCAACTAACACATCCTCATCTCATCACTCACCTTAACCCTTATCAAAAAATACACCACCCTTAACACCTAACATCTTTTCACTAACTCCCTTACTCATGTTATATAAATATGTATCAATGGTACTATGAATTACTTTTTTGAATCACTCTGCATTGTACTTCTCTCTCTTGCTATATATACATATATGTGTGTGTGTGTGTGTGTATGTATGTATGTGTATATATATATATATATATATATATATATATATATGTGTGTGTGTGTGTGTGTGTATGTATATATATATATATATATATATATATATATACATACATATATATATATATATATATATATATATATATATATACATACATTTATATGTGTGTGTGTGTATATATATATATATATGTGTGTGTATATATATATATATATATATATATATATATATATATATATATATATATATGTGTGTGTGTGTGTGTCTGTGTGTCTGTGTTTAAAAAAAAAAAATATATATATATATATATATATATATATATACATACACACACACACATGGTTCTACCTCACAACGTCGACAGTGCAAAACACCGACAACAAAATCACAGACACCACATAACCGACAGAGCATAAACACGACACCCCACATGCCCGACAACGAAATAACCGACGGTTCACAAACACGAAACCTCATATGTTGTACACACCACAATAACAACAATCAACAAACAAAACAAATCCCCTGTCCAAAAACCACACACACAACACAAGCACACCAAAATCCTTACAAACCACACTAAACCTCACATACGCAATTATCTACAACCTAACCCAAACCCTAACCCTAAGGTCCGTCACTATCGCACACTCAACTAACCCGCGCCCTAACCCTAACTCACTTAACCCGCCCCTAACCCAAACACTATCACTGCCGCACACTTACCTAACACGCGCCCTAACCCTAACTCACTTAACCCACCCCTAACCCAAACACTATCACTGCCGCACACTTACCTAACACGCCCTGACCCTAACTCACTTAACCCACCTAATCCAAACACTATCACTGCCGCACTTACCTAACACGCGCCCTGACCCTAACTCACTTAACCCACCCCTAACCCAAACACTATCACTGCCGCACACTTACCTAACACGCGCCCTGACCCTAACTCACTTAACCCACCCCTAACCCAAACACTATCACTGCCGCACACTTACCTAACACGCGCCCTGACCCTAACTCACTTAACCCAACCCTAACCCAAACACTATCACTGCCGCACACTTACCTAACACGCGCCCTGACCCTGACTCACTTAACCAACCCCATATAGCTATAGACAGTCAATATCACACACTTACCTTAGTCGCACCCTAACGTCCGTCAGTACCGCATACTTACACAGCCTTTTCCCATGTCGGTGTCCTCGGCGTCGGTGTTTTCATCCGTCGGTCTTCTACATTGTCGATCTTCTGGCGTTCGCGATTGGGTTGTCGGTGTTCTCCGCTGTCGACGATGTCAGGTAGAACCATACACACACATACATACATATAATAATGTATATGTATGACAAGTGACATCTACTGCATACAGACAACTGTGACCTATACTGTATTTTTTAATTATTACTGCATAACCAGCTATATCTTTTCTTCACATGTGTGCTGCAACTCCGAGCTTGTGGTTGAAATGGGTCCTCAATGGATCAGTCAATAACCCACTTTGATTCCATTTCGTGTTGACAACTTCTGGGAGGATTACAGCACTTGTGTGATAGTGCCACCATATACAAGTTAAAGATTTCAGTCCCTGTTTGACTGCTTTTTCCATTTAACAAACAAGTTAACCAGAAAAGACAAACTCTTGAAGAAAGAACCAGCAATCCAGGAGGTCAATAACTTCCACAAGACCTTTATTAGAATTATCTTTCTTTAAGTGTGATAATCAGCATACACTTTTCGTTGCGAAAAAGTAACGCCAACTTCCTCAGAAGAACAAACTAGTATTTTTACTGCTAGCTACTTATATACTTCAGTCCATTAAAATCTAAACAATTAATCAATCAATCAATCAATTTAAAATATGGTTATTGAAATAAATATTTAAACACGAAATGAATGTGGCTACAAGTGCTAAAAAGTCAATATATAGCCATCAGCGTTAACATCAACATTAAATGTCCTTTTTTAAAAAGGCTTTCTACATTAATAATTATTCATGCCTGACATATACATTACAATGAACACAGATATAAATCATTAAGACAGGACACTAACTTTAACTTAATAAAAGTACTAATCAAGTACAGCGTAAAAAATCAATTAAAAGTCTAATACCCTAACTTCTATACAGAACGAACAGCTATACTTCATAACTAGATGGTAAATTGTGTTTGTTTTGAAACCAAAAATGTTTAAAACACAAAAATAATCAAAGCACTAAGATAATCAAAACACAATAGAGGCGCAAAATCTGGTTCATACTCAAGGGCATAAAAGCATAATAGCGTAAATATCAGAAACACTCACCTAGCTTAAAATAAATGGTGTCTAGTCAAAAAATAAAATAATATAATAAAATAATAAGTTAAAATCTAGATCAAATACCTTAACTTCTATGAACCAACGTCGCCTATACTGCACATTTATTGTTATCAAAGGCAGACAAACTCGATATTTTTGTGAGGGTACAAAGTCTAAGCTACATTTAAGACTATAAACTTAAATGTTTATTCCTTCATTTAATGAACAACTAGATCTAAAAATGAATGCGAGTGACTAGGGCTATTTTTGAAGAAGATGTTCGACTAAGTGGCTAAGTCTTTCAATCAATTGATTACTACATTATATAATAAAAATATATAATAATAATAAATAATAAATAATAACAATTATATTTATCATTAAAATTTTTAACTTTTTAACTAATAGTACTGTTATTACTGTCCAAAACTAATGATAATAATAATAATATTATTATGGACATCTATTTTCTTAAAATTATATATAAAAGGTATGTATATATATATATATATATATATATATATATATATATATATATGTATAAAAAAATATGTAATAAATATATACAATAAATATATACATATATAAAAGGCATATAATTAAAAACCTAAGTTGTTATGTATAACACTATAGAATATGTATTTGTATTTGTTAGTGTATATGTATAACCACCCCAATACTAACTTTCAACCAAAAATAATTTAGCAATATATTAATATTTACAAACCCCCCCCTTTTTTTTCTTATCATAACAAATCATTCTATGAATTTTCATCTCTCCAGGTTTTTAAGTCTTAAAATGCATTTAATGGAAGTCATTTTGTTAATCCCAGGAAACTGATTGGCATTAGTATTTAATTGCCATATAAGTTCTTTCCGTTCTAACTTCAAAGGTTCATAACCTCCTCTAGGGTCCTCTGGTACTTGATCAGTAGCTTTGAATCTAAAATGATGTCCCTCATTAGTACTACAGTGTCTAGCAAGCGCATTCTCCAACTTTCCCTTATTAATACTGTATATGTGCTCATATATCCTTTCATGCAACCTTCTATCAGTTTTACCGATATAGAAGGCAGCACACACAGTACAATTGGCTAAGTAAACGAGCTGTCGACTACTACAGTTGAACCTCTTCCTTATTCTGTAGATGTTATTTCTTAATGTAAAAGTGCAACCTTCCTCTATATATTTACAATAATTGCACTTATTGCATCTAAACATTCCAACATTAGAGGGTATATTACAACTTTTTAATTGTAAAATATCTTTAAAGTTTAGTCCTCTTCTATAAATTATCTTTGGTTTTTCAGGTAATAGTCCTCGAGTGTGGTTATCAGTTACCAATAAATGCCAGTTCTTAAACAGGATATTTTTAATATCCTGAGCATCTAAATTGAAACAAGTAATGAAACTACAGGTGTATGATAGTTTCACATCAGTTGATACTTCACTTACTAGATGGTGGTCTTCTGAATAAAGCCTGCTCAACAGTGGTACATAATTGTGTTCCCATCTTTTATTTTTAACTTCAATTAATATATTTTGTATGAAGTCGTAGGAGTACCCCCTTTGTAGAAAAAATTTTTCTAATAATTTACATTCTTCTAAAAATTAGTATTTCTTGTTATCATCCTAGCTGCCCTAACCAATTGGCCTTTAACAACGGCCTTTTTCTGATGGATAGGATGACAGCTGGTAAAATGTAGGAACATATTTGAATATGTCTCCTTCCTGTAGATGGTAGAAATGTAACTTTTACTCTCGTATTCTTTACTCAAGTTGACATCCAAATAATCTATAGAGTCTTTATTATATTTAAATGTAAATTCTAAAAAGTCTGTACTGGTATTAAAAGTCGCCATTAAGTCTTCAATCTCATCTTTAGAGCCCTCATACAGCAAAAAAATATCGTCAAGGAATCTAGTGTAAAATAATAATTTATCCTTAAACCTATCATTGTTCATTACAGTGTTTCTTTCCCAGAAAGCCATCATAAGATTGGCTATACTACCGCCACACGGTGACCCCATTGCTACACCGATCCTTTGGTGAAATATTTCTTTATTGAATAAAATGAAATTATACGACAAAACTGTATCAATCAGTTCACCAATTAATTGTATTTCACTAATTGGTGCTCCTAATAGTCTCAACATTTCAGTAACCCATTCGATAGCTATATCATGGGGGATGCGTGAATAAAGATCTTTAACGTCAATTGTGACGAAATAGCCAAAATCAGAAAAAGGCAGGCCATCAATAGCTTTCAAAAAGGACCAAGAGTCCTTAGAAATTTGCTTTTCCATTTTGATGTACTTCTGCAGTATTTTATCCACCACTTTTGAACATGCATATGTCATACTGTTCCTACCGTCTACCAAAGGTCTCATGGGTGGATTATGCAAATCCTTATGGACCTTTGGTATACCAAATAGTGCTGGGATTTTTTACATTAGATTGCTGGAGGTAGGTATACATGTCACTGTCTATTCTATTCTCAATAAACAGTTCTTCATATAACCATCTAATTCTACTATATGCTATGTTCATTTCATTCCTTGATGATTTAACATAAGTGTCCCCTTGCAGAATCAATGCCATTTTTTCATCATAATCACTGTTAAACATCAAAGCCAAACCTCCGCCCTGGCCAGGTTTCATAATACGTATAGGAGCTTGTTTCAACAAATTCAACAAGTCCCTTTCCTCCTTTGTAATGTTATACTTATGTGTGTGTTTTACTTCCTTTAAATACCTCAAGTCCATTTCCATATTTTTTTCTAAAAGGACAAGTGATGGGTGGAGCGGGGGATTGTAAACACTAGATACAAAATAATCTGATTTTTCACTGAAATCACTTCCCATCAAAAATGACAAATTAAGCTTCCTTATAAAAAGTTTCAAGTCAATCAACGTATTGGCCATATTAAAAACATTTGATGGCACAAAGGTGTAGCCTTTGCTTAACAATTCTACTGTATCTTCACAAATAGTCAAGCTAGTATAATTAAAAATTTTAAAATCAGCTGTTCGTTCTGTATAGAAGTTAGGGTATTAGACTTTTAATTGATTTTTTACGCTGTACTTGATTAGTACTTTTATTAAGTTAAAGTTAGTGTCCTGTATTAATGATTTATATCTGTGTTCATTGTAATGTATATGTCAGGCATGAATAATTATTAATGTAGAAAGCCTTTTTAAAAAAGGACATTTAATGTTGATGTTAACGCTGATGGCTATATATTGACTTTTTAGCACTTGTAGCCACATTCATTTCGTGTTTAAATATTTATTTAAATAACCATATTTTAAATTGATTGATTGATTAATTGTTTAGATTTTAATGGACTGAAGTATATAAGTAGCTAGCAGTAAAAATACTAGTTTGTTCTTCTGAGGAAGTTGGCGTTACTTTTTCGCAACGAAAAGTGTATGCTGATTATCACACTTAAAGAAAGATAATTCTAATGAAGGTCTTGTGGAAGTTATTGACCTCCTGGATTGCTGGTGCTTTTTCCATTTAGCCAGAAGAAAAGGGAGTAAGGTAAAATATTTCACACGAAAGCCAAGCCTCTACAATTCTACACAGTTAAAGAAGGGAAATCTGTAAAAACCACTGCTTCAGGGCTAACCGCTGTGCGATAATTGCGTGTTGCCCCGATAACGGAAAAGTTTTGGTTTAATTTCCCAAAAGACACTGCCTTACACTTCAAATCATTATGCATGGCATTTTTGACAATGATTACAGCAGTCAAAACCATACAGAATGAGAAAAAGTATGTTGCCCCAATAACGGAAAAGTACCGAAATAACAAAATATAACTAAGTGTGAGTGAAAATGCATGTCACGTCAGCACAACAAATAAACACTGAAAATGCCAATCAGCTTTAGACATGTACACAGCAGTGTGTATGTCTACATATTTATATGTTCCATTGTATGATTATGAGAGACTGGCACTCAGACACTTGGAAATGAAGAGTACTGCAAAGAACATCAGAGATTACATATGGTTTATGCTTGCACTGCAGCAAGTCAAAGCATTCCCACCACTCATAACTACAGTGATCTCAGAGGTATACAGTGTTATTTGAGATGTGGTGAGGGGGTTTGTCCCTCATTCAAAAATTTAGCGGCTATTATACTTCACAATTCAAATGCTGAAGCTAGAGTTTTTTTTTTTTTTTTTTTTACAACTGTGAGATTTGCAATACTGTTAAGAGCTGTGATACAGAGACATACACATATACATACATACATACACAGACTGACACCCACACACACACAAAATGTATGGAAACACATACACATGCATATCTATGCAATATACAGTGTCTGCAGAGTGATAAATAATCTGTAATGCAGTTTAAAAGTTTTATGATAAGTTGTAAAGCTAGGAGTTACAAAATACATTCTCCAATCTATACAGGATGTCTCATTTATCACTCTAGCAGATCAACAAATATCCCATTTGTCAGATGTTTTATAAGTTTTTTATTAGTTTTTTTAATTTAATTGCCACGGTATGTGATGCAGTGTAATTTGTTAACTGAAGACAGCTTTAGCTTGTACAGTTGTTTTTATGAACTGGTTCTCTCATGCTTTGTTTTCCACTATAGTTCTGAGATATATTTTCTTTTTCTATTTATAGTGTCAGGTAAAATTGTGGTACAGTGATGGTCATACTGAGACTTCCTTCTGTACGATTTTTGCCTCTCAGTCTGCTAACCATCATGCCTCCCTTGAATCAGACCTTACAATAGCTCTGAGGGCAATCATTTCGACAGCCATGAAGATGCTTTGTAATCTCAACATTATGGATAACAGCATTTTCATTTATGGCCTAAATTCTCCCCTGGTGATGACATGACTGTTTGCATCACTGTACAGACTGACAATGCCTCTGCTAGCACATGTCCACACCACCAAATAAAATAACAAAGGCTGCCATCACCAGCTTAGGGAATTACACCCTTGTCTTCCCTGCACTGGCTCCCTACCTCACAAGCACTCCCTTCCTCCACTGAGCCTCTGCTATTACAGCAGTGCTGCACTCAACTCCCCCACCCCGAGAGGTAAACAGGCCATGCCTCTTCACTTCTCCCTATCCCTGCCTAGCTCCTCCAGTGCCATAGTTGATAATTGAACCTAGCTGCTTGGATCACCATAATTGTTCCATCTGCATCATGGCATCAGGCTACTTTGGCATCCTATATCCTCTAATGTTGAACTACAGTGTAGGCAGTGGACATGAGAACAAGCAACTGTTGTAGAGATAGAAAGCACAGCATTCTGACCATCAAGGGCAGCTGCATTACCTGATCGGGCCTTGCAAACCATTACATTTTATGCGTAGAGAATACATGGTGCACACAATCACCATCTCTGCACACTGTAACTATAGTCCATTCAGTAACAATTTTTCTTTTTGTTATAAATGAGAACTCACCTGGAGCACAATTCATTTGATAAAACAGTTTTTTTTTTTTTTTTACTGCATATTGTGAAATCCAGTATAGCAATATGAACCCAATCAAAACCTACTTTGATGAACGCTCAACTTCAGTAAAACCTGACCCTTCAATTCCCCTATCCCTCTCATATGGTATAAAATTACAGTATGTTTATAGAGACCAAGGGAAGCATCACCCACAACCAGGATAGTACACTGCAAAGAAAACTGCATTTTGCTGAAATAGTTTTTGACAGCTCGCAGTAAAATAGCACTTGTACAGTCTCTGCCTCCACGATGATATCACTGTACTCCCAGATTTCCGGGAAGCAAAAGACATGTTTACAAAGAAAGCTTTAAGTAAGCCAGCACTCCAATCCTCCTCATTAATTAGTCAAGGAAGCCCTCTTTGTGAATCCTAGTCTACAATTAAGTAACAGAAATACACTTTTACAATGTATCCTCAGAAGCAGGTTTCTGTTAAAATGTGTGCTGACCAGATTGGCAACCGTACCATTTCTGACATCCCTAGCATGCCCAAAATATCTTACTCCAATTTTTTTATCCATTATGTAAAACTGAAGCAAGGACAAGCTAATGCATAGGTGACCCTTTCATATAGCTTGCACAGGGCTAAACGCTTATGATTCACCATGATTCCCTTAATTCCTATGGGCTTTCTGAGCAGCTTCCACACTGAAAGTCCCTTATCTTCTGGAAGACCTCAAGGAAGCGGATGTCCTTCAGGGCGGTAGTGGCTGCAGAGACCCAGAGGTCATTCCTCCATTGTGTGAAGCACTTGGTGAGCTTCATCATGTCACAGCATGCCCATCTTTGGAAACCACTCAAGAAGTGAAGACATAATGCTGCTTCACACAGGAGGGATACAAAGCTTAATGGTAATGGAAGTGGGAGAAGTAGGATGGGGAAAAGCTTGTGGACACTTGTAAATATATTCTAATGAAGAAATTTGGAAGAGGGCATGATAACAGAACTGCAAAGTTAGAACGCAGGTTACAGAAGTGCAACTGAAGATAAACGATGGTGCAGCAGATGAGGGCACAGTTGCCAGCTTTTTGACCGGGGGGAGGGGGGGATTCAATTTGGAACTCTATTACTCTTAGCAAAAGTACGGCACTGCAGGGGAAATTCGTGAGGGAGATGGACTGCACTGAAAGAGAAAGACTGAGACAGACCTGAAGTGGATGGAAGATGGGAAGAGTATGTGGATGACAGAAGAGTGATTTCTGCACAGGAGATAATTGCATCATTTTAACAAATTCCAAGGAAGCTTCATTTTCTTCTGTCAACTTTTTTGTACATATATTTTGATAGGGGCTCTTTCAAGTAGCTGTCTGGGAAAAAAGTGTAGTTTTATGTTAAGAGATTAAAGCATCAAGAAGTGCTCTAAAGGCCCACTTCACTCTACAGGAGACTTTTTTCATATTTTGTTTCATTCACAATCCCTGCTAATCTCATATTGAAAACTGACAAACTGATTGTTTGGAGCAGAGCAGTGCAGCCAGAGAGTGACCACTTATGTTTCAACTCGGTTGTTACCTTCATCATTCTTTTTTCCATGTATGTGGGTGGTATGACCCAGGACGTCCCTGTTTGTAGTACTTGGTTTTAAACTAAGCTTGGCAGTCATCTGTGGTAAAGAAGCAAGCTACAGTTTTTATGTTTAAACTTCAACACTACTTAATACAAATCTTAGGGGTGAAGTAGGTCAGGACAGCAGTATAAGATGAATACAGTTAAATAGAAATTAAGCACAAAACAATACATTATACATTCAAGTAAAATCTGATGTTCAAATATTTGCAGTTAAAAATTAAGAAGTGAATGCATTTTTATCCTGCAATACAGCACACAAATGTTCGAGTGACATTAAAGGGACATGCCTAAACCTGTGTTTGATTGGTTGTAAAATTACAAGACATGTTTGTGTGTGTGTGTGTGTGTGTGTGTTGTATATAACTCTTAATTGCACTGATGTTTGTGAAAAAAGGACTAAAAAGAAATGAATTATTATATACTCACATTTACAATGGTACCTTTGTTAAACCTTGCTCCCCTCTCTATCTGCCTTACATTTGTTTTGTGTATTTCTGTTTTTTATACCATTCAAAAGTGTGTGACGTTGAAATGTAAAGTGCACAGCAAACTGAAATGTGTGAACTTGTAAAGAAAGCACAATGACTGTACAAGGTACATAAGAAGCATTTGCAGCCTCCTTGCCTGTCTTTTCCATCTCCAGAGCAGTGTTTGAGGCACAAAGTACACTAAACAGAGCGGACATGAAAATTAGAAAGGTTACAGTTCTTTTTTGTCACTGTTGTGTATCCTGAATCAGATGAGCCAGACAAGAATAGAAATTGAGTGATAACTAAATTTTCTCTATTTTTCCCCTCTGATGTGCTGAAAGATGAGGTAACCCTGTCAAAACCTATGTTTCCTTCTTAACCAGGTAAAACTGCAAGATATGTATGTATTAATTTCTTGCGTACTTAAATGTTCTTATATTTAAAGAAAGTTGCATGAAATCAGCTATTGTGGCATGGCAAAGACTGTCACACTTGTGCAAGTTCTTTGTCCTTTACCAACTCATACATGCTGAAATTTATTTATATGTTTCAGAAAGCCTTAGGCAGAAATAAGTATGGTATATGTTTAAATTATGGGTTCAGGTCTGTAAATAATGATATATCCCTAAGGAATCTACTGGAATGAAAACTAATTTATTTACAGATTATATATATTTTTTAAAGTTTTCTGCTTACATAAACGATTTCTGAAAATGTACATACTGGTGTGTGTGCTTTATAAACTTTCTGGTTGTGCTTCTTATGGCCTGACTGGTGCTTTACTATTTAGGCAACTAATTAAGGAGCAAGTGTAGCAGTCATTTATGTCTTAATAAAAGTAAAGAACTCTGTTTCATTAATTGCTACAAGTGGCTTAAATGTGTGCTATAAACCTACAACTGTGCCTTCCCTTTAGCCACAGCCTTCTCACACTGATATATATATTTTTTGCATTAAATACCAAATTGCACTTGTGCGCATGCGCACACACACACACACACACACACACACACACACACACCCCTTACTAGGTAAAATGGCTGTGCACACAAGTCATTGCTCCTGTTTTGCTGTTGCCATTTTCTTTCCATCCTACTCTATGTCACCAGGCACAAATATGCAGAACAGCACTGAAACAAATACAAAGATTTGTGGCCTTGATTATTACTGTTTTTCCAGTGGACATTTCCCTATTCCTTCAGACTGTCATCAATTTCTCTCTGCCAAGCAATCTGTCAATAATACAGAAATGTCATGGTCCACCCCAGTCATTCTAGTTTCATTATAAGCCTTCAATAATGCACCGTTTCAAAGTCTTAAAATCAAACCTCTGAACCTCTTTATGCAAGAAATCTGGACAAAGCCAAAAATAATGCGGGACCAAAGGCCAAAATCAGGGACAGATTTTAAATATTACTTTTATAACTTTATTTGAAAAAATTACAGGTTTTGCATTAACATTCATTTTCAGAGGGATATGATGTCTGAACTCAAATGTTTATAATTATTCAGTGACAACAATCATCAATGATTTGTCAGAAAACCACAAACAGTATGAGGAACAGACAATCTGGAAATTCTGTGAAAATATGGGCAGGTGAAAGGTTTGCTTCCAATTCAGATACAGAATATCTGATGAATTATCTGCTTAGACACATATGCTACTAAGAAATACTCTATTGACAAAACTTTTTCAGTATGAATCCATGCTAGATGCTGGCTGTCATCCTATTTGCATTCAGAAAATACAAACGACATTGCATACTTAACTGCACACACACACAATTACAAAATGTCACTAAGAAGTGTCATTTTATTCCATATCAACCAGTTTTTAATTATCCTTTTCACAGGCACTTAAATATCAAAATCTCATTGCATTCTTTCTTTCAAAATTATGTTGCCCCTTATATTTCTCCTTAAAGTACAAGGGGTAAACAACAAGACATTCTCAATCCATGATAAAATAGGACAACGATATCAACACAAAAGCAAAACAGTTGCCAATCTTCACACAAATTGCTCCTTAACTATGACTAATTTCACTCTCCACAGCTCTCCAGGGTAGGTTATCAGCATGTGTAGGAAGTCCCTGTAACACATTACATACTGAAAGCACTATCCGCATTACTGATTTCAAATCATTAATCTTTCGATGTAAACAGAGAACTTGCTAGCCAGCAGCAGGAAACAGTCCAGGCTGCACCACACACATAACTTAGTTGCAACGCTGTACAGAGTTGCAAAAAACACTTCTGAGAACACATTTCTGACACTTAAATCTTTTTTTAATAAATCTGGACAAAAAGCAAGGTCCAACAGTAATACACTTTCTGAGACTTCTGGGAAGAAACAAGATAACTACTCTCAACAAAAGTAAACTGCCACAATCAGAAATGTTAAGCATTCACTTTATTGTTATTACAAAATAGTGCTGGCACTGAAAAGGACTGCTCTGTGCCAGAAGTTTTATCTTCCTCTTCTGTCTCTTGTCCCCCTCAAGAGTACTAGTCAAGCTGCAGCATTAAATGACACAAATGTACTGCAACAAAAACGAGAACTACTAAATCTGTCTGAAAATGTGTCCTGCACACTGTAAATGCTTACATTTAGCTATAATCTACAATAATAACTGCCACAGCAAAATAACTTAAAATTGTATTTGATTTTGTTTACTGGAAAATTTTGAGTGGGTGGGAACCCCTTTTCAGGGTGGGTCTGGGGAGAAAAGCTCTACAAATACAAATACAGTTGGAACAATGATAACAATGTAACATGAAATGGAATAAGAACTAGATACAAAATGTATAATTTAATCAATTAAGTTATAATAAATATTAATCTAGAATACTTCAAAACCTCAGACAACATTTATTAAGATATGAAGAGCTTATGTGTAGCTTGCTCATCACTAGTACAAGTTTATGTATCATTTTAGTGTTTTAGCAGTTTTGAAATAAGGCAAGTCAATTAATATTTTTGGAATCTAAGTATTCCATATTCATCACTTGTAACAATGTAACACCTATTATATTAACCTGTGTTATCTATACTACAAGTTCTCAAATTATATGTATATGGCCCTATCACCTGATTACTGATGAAGGGGGTGAGTACAGAAATGCTAAAATAAAAGTAGAACATGCACAGGTAACACTGTCTCAACTACTGAAGCTGCACCATTGTGGCAATAACCCCACAACTGCCTGCCTCATCATACCGCCATCACAACAGCAATGCATTCTACATGCTGCAACTATGTCCATGGTTAGAAACAGAAACCTTTAAAATGACTACATCAGAAGATGGCAGTAAAACACAGCAAGGTGTCCTTGATTAGCAAAAACACCTAGTGTGAAATAAACCCAAAGTCAATGTGAGCTTGTTCCCCCTGTTAAATTAATTAGTAGAACCAAACCTAGAGACAGAAAAGTACTGCAGGCTTTAGAAGTAATGACATACTTAAGTAAGGCATTTTGGACAGTTTCTTCATCGGTACAATGACATCACAGACTTTGACAACAAGTCTGCATAGTCATGCGCCAAGCTCGCCATCTTCAACTGTGCTTTCCCCTGTTCTGCTGATAGAATGAGTAGAATGTCATCAGACATATCAGCTGCTACGAAAATCATCAGGCCAGACCTCCCAACACAAATTTTCAACAACTACAACCTCAGCTAAAAACATAACAGTAAATGGATTCTAAACATTTCAAAAGTAGTCTAATGTTTATACACAAAAAATGCAACCACAATTAAAGGTTAAACATAATACAACTACTATGTAAGATAACCATAAAACAATTCTAAAGCAGTGTAACATTTTAATGAAAGTTTAAGTACAGTCTCTATCCTAAAGTAAAGTAGGGCAATATTTCTAGGATGGCAATCAAACTACAATGTAATTTAGGAAGAATACGTATAAACTGCATTTTACAGTCCGCAGTAAATCATTAACCACTCTAAAACAATTATGGAATGGAAATAAAAAGGCTGAAAAAGATTGATGGTAAAAAAAAAAAAAAAAAAAATCACATAACTAATCACAGGCATGTACACACAATGCTACACAGTTATAATGCACCGGTTACAGGGAAAATACTTTTTAGTACCCAAAATGGTGTATTTTATACTGTTGCAAAGTGCACAGTCATTTCAAATAGTTCACTTCACTGTGTCTACAGAGTTTTATATTTGATGTCTCAAGGACGGCACATCTTGGGAGTAAATCATTTAGATTACAGTCACAAAAAGCCTAGTACTCACTCCCTTCAAGCAAAAGAAAGATGCTATCAACTAATGTAACTTAGGAATGAAAGGAAAGAGACCTGGCCCATACCCCCCCCCCTCCCATAGATATGAAGGTCCTGATGAAATCTACCGTAATACCTGGAAAAAAGCATTCTAAGAACAAACAAAGATGCCAGCAGCTTATATACACTCAAACTTGCATACTCAGATTTTTTTCAAATAGCTGCCAATTTACCTGCAAAATGTATTTCTTAAGTTTACTTAAAGCAGTAATACATAATGATGAACCTGCCATCGAATTACAGGGGTGTGCAACAAACAGTACTTACTTAATCACAGTACATAATCACAGGAATAGAGTTGATTTATTTTAAACAGTTCACAAAGCTGGCAGTAAAAAGTCATTATGATACATTACACGCATTCTATAATTCTATCGCACTCTACAAAGCAATGTTATTCAGATATGAAAAGTGCATTAAGACATGGCACTGAATAACAACACTTACAAACTCAGTATACCATCAGTTAACTGAAAACAGGCACTATCAAGCTGTAATAACAGCCAAACTTGGGGAATATAGTTGGACATAATCTCTTTATTAACACAGCGCTGAATGGCAATAAATTAAAAAAAGAGTTATGTTTGTCCATTCTAGTACAAACGTCAGTCTTTAATCACAATCTGCTATAGTACACTCTTGCTTTGATGAGGTTAGGCAGGAGGCATTATATTTTTTGCTAAGAGAAAGGGTACAGAACTCTCTCCCTCCCCCTTCAAGTTAATGTGCAGTTCATAGTGGGAGGTGGAGTATCTGAGAATATAAACTAATAAACTAAATTCAGATACATATTTATTTTTTCTGGATGTTGCAGCTCCATCGTGAAGCAAGAGTATGTCTTTGAACTAGTTACTAAATCCTGTTAACACTTTAAATAAGTCAACAAGTACGGCTGTGAAAATAAACTACCATGTTCCTGAGAATACGGAAACGGGAAGAAAATATACAGATACAGCTCACGGAATTTACATTGAGAATATTGCCGCTGGGAAAATGTTCATTTAGAAAGGACTTTTTGTAAGCTTTCAGAAATGCAGTGCCAAAACATGCAGATCACCTTATATATACAATGTAATAAGGAAGATGAAAGACTGGGTTTTAGTGACAGTTGGAAAACATAAGATACAGAAATAGGTAAGGTTCTTGAGAGTTCAAGTGCCTCTACCATGCTTTTTGTACCCCTACACCTCCTCTTCTCAGAAAGTAGTATTTTAAAACTATTTTAATAATATCCTTACATATGGATCTTCCAATGCAAATATCATACAACACCATAATTAAACAACATAATGAACATACATACAATCATAAACTTCTGGCTTAAGGTACAGTAACATTATTAAGGCTTGTAACAGATGGACATTTCATTACAGTTCTAAACTGCAGTTTATGCTAGCAGTATATGCATTAGCAGCTTTAATGTACGTGATTATTGTCTCACTTTTCCTTTTCAAGTTTCCTTAAAAGATAATGCAACAACACCACAAGGTGCTACTTCCATACGATTCCCACTGATACAGTGAGACACAAGGTCCTAGTGAGAGTTACAACTGCTTTCAGATAACCTACTGCTCATAACAGAAAACTCCACGTTAAAAAAAAATTACAAAAATTAAGGTAAAGAAATACACCACTGGCAAATAATGCTACTTTTTGTATGTCGCTGTACTTTCTTACCATTCAAATATAAGCCTCCAAATTTATCAAAATGTGGAAAATTACAGATACTACTAAATGAAGAATCTCCAGCATTCAGTGGGAATTCATGCATAAACCTACAAACATGCTCATAACCTGAGCTCAATCCAAAGTGCAGAGAAATAATGAGGGTTTAACTGGTAAACTGCTACAAAAATGTTTTTTCATAACAATGAAAAAAATCTTTAAAAAAAATTAAATGTGCATAATAGCAAATTTATATCAGCTACTTTCTTCTGTTTCATATAAGGAATGAATACAAACATGTTATTTTTTTCATTTATGGAAATTTTACCAGTTAAGTCCTAGTTAGGGGTACCAATTAAATAAGAAAACAGAACAGTAATGACTGTGCGAAGAGAGCAAAATTGTATGCATATTCTGTATGGAAACAGGCCTCACTTCAAAGGTTATTGCATGACATTTTTTAAATTACTCCAGCTAATGAGAAAAAAAATTAATCCTAGGAGAAATACTTATAAATTCCAAGGTTTAGTAAAGCTCTCTGAAAATCAGTCTCTCTTTCTACTAATACTCTTACTATCCCTCATAAGGTATGTTCTACTGCACCACACTTCTTACTCACTCACTTTTCTTAAAATAACTTTTTTCATCAACTAATCAAACTGTAAAATCAATCACTCCATGCATCTATCCTATTATTCCCACTAAATACACAGCTGTAATTACCAGAGATGCATCACTTTCTAAATGAGATTTATTATTTATTGTAAATGATATATATCACAATTGTACATACTCTCTAAATTTTTGCTACCTAATAATATTTCACAAACTTCCATTTTCATTACACTCTTGTTACCTTCTCAGTGTTCTATCCCCAGTAAACAGATTTTAAATAAAATAATCCTATGGACTTCTCTCTGTCATATGTCCATAACAACTACCTCATACCTCCTGCCAAAATAGACCCTACTGGCAGCAAGTAGTAAGCACAATCGTGTGTGCAAGTATTTAGTAGTATCATTATAATACAGGTATTCCCTGAACTACAACGGTTTACCAAGCACTGGAAGGGAATCTGGGATAAATGATGCATCTACAAGACACTCCAGGACCTCTAAGACAGACAGCACTGCAACAAAAAGAATCACCAACACATTATGCCAAGCTGCCCAGTGGTGCCATCGTTAGTGGGGATACGTTCAGCCGGGTCTATGGCTGTTGTCTGGGTAACCCTCTGTCTTTACAGTGGCCATGTGAGTTTTCCCCTGGTCCTTTGGGTTCCACCCACTTTCCAATGACATATTGCTCAGGTCCAACGGCTACTAAACATTTCCACAATTTCCATTTTGGAGTTATTCTCCCAAGGTCTCTACTGCAAATAAGACTATGGCTTTTTTTAATTTTTTTTGTAACCTGGTTAACAAAATTAAATGAATACAAACATTTAAAAATTACAGACAGTTAAATAATGGCCTAAGGACCCACTGAAGTCTCAAAAGAAAACAAAACTACAGTCCCTTTAAAGTTCCGAACTTTGGTACTTATTCATCCAGTCAGGAGAGAGAACATCTTCAGCTCACCGCATTCATAACTTTAGATATTTGTAATCTAATCATGGGAATATAAGAAGGGAAGTGGGATGGTTATCCACACTTTGCACAGAATTAAGAGTGATATTAAAAAAAAAAAAGCAACATACAGGAAAAGGTGTTAAGCAATGTTTTCAGCTTTTTTAACATTGCTGAGTAAATAATCTGTGGAAAATGCTGGGCATAATTTATTACTCTGTTTCTCATCATTTCAGTAAAATGCTTAGCCTTCCTGGAAAAGAAATGTGAAGGAAAGGACCTGAAGGCAACCCTGGCCATTCCTGTAGAAAATAATTTTAGTGCATCAAATACAAGCTAATGAAGTGTAAACTATTTTATTATGTTTCTATGGAAGCCACTTCCAAAACTGTACCACTATCTTTAATGCACGCTATTCCACATTAAAGTGATCCAGACTCCATATTTTCTCAACTCTCAAAACAGCGTGTCAACATATCTGATTAAAGGGATAAATAGTGTAAAATAGAATGCCACAAACTACTGCATTAAAGTGTTTACAAAGTGCCTTTGTATTCTTCATGTTTTAAACTTAGAATGGATCTGGATTTCTCTCCACTAAATTCCCAGCCTCTGGAAACTCACATGACTATATGCAGTTTCTAGAAAAGATGTACTTCAAGAAACAGAAAATGTTTAACGAACCATGCACCAACACTGTTACAGCAAATACAAAACACAAGGAACTACTTTGTTTAAAGTAGACACCAAGTGAAGAGCATATATTAAAATGTATACTGCCTGATCCAAAGACTACAAGTTCTGTGCCGCAGATCTAGGATATTATCATTTTACAGCTTTAATAAAGCACTCAACATGTTTCCACCACTTATGCACTGAAAAATATAGTCATTATATAGCTTATTAATCAAGTTTAACAAAGGATTCATAGTCAGGTCATATAATGCATTTCCACTTTGTAAACAAATGTTCTTTATTTCAAATGAAGAAACTGATAAATAATACTGTTAATCATACTGCATTATACCATGGCTTAAATCTCCCTTCTTTACTCCAGCATCAAACAATATTCAGGTACTTCTATCACCAAGCTATAAAAAATGCTTTTCCCCTCTATTTAAAGTACAGCATGAATTTTATGTCAGAATGTTTCACTAAATATACATTATTTCTTAGCCACATAAAAAGGTGAGAATAAATGCATGCAATGGCTATTTTGCTACCTCTTTAAAACAGGCTTGCAACTGCATTATTTATATTTGAAAAACCCATGCAAGTACATAAGGACTGCAGGAATCGTATATGTTTGAGCGACCTCAGAAGCGACATGAAACAAACAAAAACATGGGTAATTAACTCTTTTACAAAAAGTCTCCTCTTTAGCTATCTGGAAAACACAGCACTGCAATATTTTACTAAATGACATTCATTTGTAAAGCAAAAGTGGATACAACTAGCTCAGAATAGACAAATTACAACAAATTAAAATAAAACATACAACTGAAAAACTCATAACGGATAACACGCAAAGGGGCTGCAATTTGATTTTACATATATGCCAACATTGCTGCTGGCAAACAGAATTATCGTGTCTTGTTTCTTTCAGTGTTGGCAAACTAATTGATGTGAAAGCAGTTCCATGTGCACAACAACCAAACATAGCTCACTTTCAGTATTAATGTCAAAAAAGGAACTGAAAGCCCGATCCACTACATTAAAAAGTACACAGATGAAACAAATTTAAGGTATGAATGAAGACTGCAGCAAGTAATCAGCAGTATAGTTTATGGACGTGCAAGCAACAAAGCATGTAATCTGCAATGCTACTGTATTAGTACTGAAAGATGTTTTCTTATGTATAGCTCACTTTGTGTCTCCCTCTCTCCTACAAACACATTGCACTACAGCAGAGAGACCGCTACATAAGACACATTAGGAAAGCACATTTTTTGAATGTATTTGCATAACAGCACTGCACATTTGCTGCATAAAACATACGAATTACAACCAGTGTGTGCCTTTGTTTTTTCTAGCAAATGTCTATATTTTAATTAGTATTACTGCTGCAGTTTACTCTGCTGTGAAATGAGCAACTGTATGAAAACAATTAACTGTCACTCTGCAGCACATTGTGGCCAAAAAGCTCATTCAGTTTTCCGGAACTGAGTGCCCATCTCTGTTCAGAGCCATGGCAACATCTGGTGTTAAATACTGTTGTGTGACAACTTCTTCAGTACTCACTCATACAAGTTTTCTGTTCTGTATGTGCTACAGTAGTGTAAGCAAGCAGAGAAAGCAAAAAGCTATTAATATTAACATTCTGTTCCTAAGATAGCCGTAAAATAAACACATGAATTTAGTACTGTTGCATTCAAAACAAGCTGTTTAAACAGATGACTTGGCATTCTAGCCAAGAACATATCATTTTTCCTGACAAACGTGACAAAAGAATTTTACCTGAAATACAACTATAGTCTCTAAAATTATTTTTACTGTAAATATTCTTTTGTATCATTTTTAGCTTGTAGATGTAATGATGTTGCACATGCATAAACATCTGAAGAATTTGTCTGCAAGACCAGAAACATCTGCAGTAACTAACCCTCTAGCTTCATTAGCTAGTTAAGGATTCTTTTTGAAGTATTCCCAAACACTATAAGACTATTTATATTACTCTGTCTTAAAACTACATGGTACTCAATACAGTCACCTCACAATTTAAACAGTACATAGTACTACCCACACGATTATAGTAGATGTTAGCTGTATGAAGTAAAAGTTAAAACTTTCACCCTATGCAGAAATTCATCCTTATTGTGAGTTATAACATTTTACTGCATGCCACAGGCACAGGCTGTTTTTAAGACCAAGTGAAATATAAAGATACTGTTAAAAGTCAACATGAAACACACCACATAGGACTACTCAAAGCTCATAGTTCAAGATTTACCAGTGCTAGACTTAAAATAGGTAAAAGCAGACTTGGATCAAATGCTTTTCCCAAAACCACTGTATGCTATGTCACGCCACACCTCTATTAGCTCAGTAATGTAATTTGAAGCTATCTCCCACAAAACAGCATGGTTAAGTACATTTTATACTTTTAGAGGGCGGTTTCCTTACATGAAAGCACCATTATACAACGACCCCCCATTAATATTCAAAAACGTGCACGCTGATTGGTCAGCGTGCACGTTGTAAATCAGAGTTATAGTAATGGGAAAAGGTCTGGTCACCCGGACCTTTTTCCATTACTACAACTCTTTTTACAGCAACGGAGAACGCAAGATCTCCATTGCTTCACACTGTCTCGCTATGTTAAATGAGTTTAACATAGTGAGACAGTTTGAAAAAAGCAAAGGAGATCTTGCGTTCTCCGTTGCTTTTTTCAAAACTGTCTCGCTATGTTAAATGGGTTTAACATAGAGAAACAGCTTTAAAAAAAGCAACTGAGATTATCCGTTGTTTTTTTTAAAGCTGTCTCGCTATGTTAAACTCATTTAACATAGAGAAACAGTTTGTGAAAAGCAACGGAGAATTTGCTTTCTCTGTTGCTTTTGCCCACAGCTCTGATGTACTGCGTAGGCATACACATGTGCAGTACATCAGAACTGCCACAGAATACCAGACAGCTGCGGAAGGGCAGCAAGGAGGCATTATACAATGCCATTATTTAAGAAAAGTAATTTTTTTTTTCCTTAAATAATGTCATTGTACAATAGCAATAACCCACGCCTAAGGTGTGGGTAATGCTGGATTTACCCACGGTTGGCTTAGTTTGGCCACTCGGGCTTCGCCCTCGTGACCAAACCACACCAACCGTGGGTAAATCCAGCAATCCCCACACCCAGGCGTGGGTTATTGCTATATTACCCACTTCACTTGCACCTTATTATGGCATCATCATCACTATTATTATTATTTTAATCACATTTATTAAATTATCACTTAAGACATAAGCAAACATACATTAACAGGAAAAAACATTAACTTTTTTCCACTTACATACATTATAATCATATATCTTTCCTTTTATTTGTAATTATATCAGTTACTGAATTCCTGCTTCCCCTTATACCTCACACTCCTTATTCTCCTGAACATTAGCCTGCATGTATTATTTCCAAAGTTTCCATTTATTTCTATGTAATTTGATTTTACCCTTTTCCAAAGACCCCTCTTCCTGTTCTTTTATTTCTTTTATAATATTTAATACTGCAAATACAGTTGGTTTAGGCTTTTATTTCCGTTTTCTAGTAATTGCTTTTTTAACAGCCAACAGAATTTAAACTTAACAAAGCCTATCTATGTATAGGCAATTCAGATCCTGTGTCCCATCTCAAAATATTCATTTCCTTAGATTCAACCACTTGCTCTTGCAACATCTGACAGAGTACTTTGCCAAGAATTTTTAAAATCTGCCTTCTCATTACACTTCCAAAACACATTCCCAGTTATCTCTTTCTTTCCCAGCACACCTCCAACATTTGCTATCTACCTGAGGAAAAATTCTATGATGTCTGAGAATAAAAACACTTCTAAGAAAAGATCGAAAGCCTTCTAGACTTTGTTGCATACTTGTCAGCAATACTTGTGTCCTCCCATGGTTCTCTTCTAAATTGCTTTTAGTCTCGCATAGGTCTTTACTAGGCTAACAACCACTAGGGGCTTTTTAAGCCTAGCTATGCATCCCAAACCTCTGACCAACTCTGGTACCTTGGTTAAGTGTCAAGCAGGGGTTTGGGAGGTGAAACATTTAGAAGTAGGGGTCTGGGAGATGAACCATTTACAGGCTGCTGTGTCCATTAGAGACACAGGTGCCAAACCAGGGATGCATTTCCCATTCCCCATCCAATTGTCCAAGTTGCACTTGAATTGGGTTAGGGAGTAACTGCATCACATGGAGGGAAGCCTGTTCCAGAGAAGGGGAAGTCTTTACAATGGTAATTCTTGTGTTTGTTTTGAGGATATGCAAGAGCTCCATCAGAGTGGGGTCTGACAATGCCTTCTATTCAAGGCATAGACATCCCCTCAACAGGCTGTAGGAGACAGAATACATGGACAGGACCTTTAGGCAGTCTGCATAGGACATGTTACTTACGCCCTGTATTCTTTTAGTGAGGAATCTCTATGGATGTTAAAACTGTTGGATATGCCTGGTTAGGTCCATACCAAAGGAGGCATTGTACTCAATGACAGTTCTGATGAATGCTGAATACAGAGGAACAGTGGCTTCCTTGGACCTAGATGGCATACCTTTGTTTACAAGTTGTACAGCATAGAATGATTTCCTCACTACTGTAGACACGTGATGGTCAAAGGCTAGATTACGGTCTGTCTGTGTCCCCAAGTCACTGACTACTGGATCAACTCTTATTGGTGTGTTGTCAATATATTTACCTGGGTGGATGACTTCCCGAAGGGATACTATGGCACTGCACCAGCTGTTTGTTTGTGTCACCCTTCCTGGACAACATTTGTCTAAGTGGGCGATTCAATGACAGCTCTTAATTTGCAATCATCTGCAAATTTAGTCAGCCAGTGGCCATTGACATCGGCCTTGACTCCAGAGAAGTAAATGCCAAAAAGGAGTAGCCCTATGACCTATTTCTGAGGAACTCTGCTTGTGACTGGCCTCTGTAGATGTGGACTCCCAATTCTAGCTTCCTGGGTCCTGTCTGTGAGCCAGCTGGCTATCCAACGGGTGACATAAGGGTTTGAGCCTAACGTCTTAAGTTTGTCAAGAATGCCAGAGTGGGGGAATTGTGTCAAATGCCTTAGCCAGGTCAAGGTAAGCAATGTCAACCATTTTACCCTCATTCATTGCTTTTGTGACCTGCTCACAGATGCCCACCAGGTTGAGTAGGCATGACTTGCTCTTGATGAAATCAAACTGGGTTTGGTCAAGTGTCTGGAGGTTCCGGTCATTACCCAACATTTCAATGATAATTCTTCCCATGGCTATAGACTAGTGAGACTTACAGGTCTACAGTTTCCAAGGTCAATAGATGGCCCACCTTTATGCAGAGGGCTGACAGTTGCTGTTCTCCATTCATGAGGCATGAAGCGTGTTTGGAGGCTACAGTTAAATAGCAATTCCAGACAGCCTGATAGGTCATGTTTCATGCTATTTAGAAGGCATCATGGGATATTGCCTGGGCTCACTGATGCAGTGTTCTTGGCTTTAGAGAGAGCATTAAGGACCTGTTTCCTAGTAATAGTGGGGGAGTTATATTTGATGGCATTTCTTGAGAGAAGGTTGATGGGGAGAGATTGGGGTAAAGTTGGAGCTGAATTTGTTGGCCAGTAGGTTTACTATATCTTCTGGCTCAGTATACGTGGTTTCATTTAAAATGAGCTCTGCACAAAATTGTGTACTGCCTTTGAGGTTGCAGAAATAGCTAAAGAATGCCTTGTCATTATACTTGGCCTGGGAGGACAAATTTACCTTAAATTTGGATTTGATGGACTTTATTTGTTCTCTGAGAGTTGTTTGTTTAGTCTGACAAGTTTCCTTTTATCCTGCTGAGTGCTGGGCCTCCTTATTTTTACTATGATTTTCTTCCTTCTCTTATAAACCTATTGATGTTGTGATTCCACCAGAGTGACTTGCGTTTTGAGTTAGTTCTGTACTTCTTCCTGGTGGGTACAGCTTCCTCTATGCAGCTATTAATATGCTTGTATAGGGTTTCTGTGAACAGTTCTGTGTAGGCAGTAGTATTCTGAGGGTTTATGGGGGCTTGAAATTTTGCTAGATTATCATTTAACAGTAGGAAGTTAGCCTTAGAGTACTTCCTGAATATTCTAGAGTTAGCTGTAGTTCTAGGTTTTATTTTTACTTCAAAGACAAGTGGTCTGACTTTACTTTACCACGATAGGCAATAAAAGAGGAGAGGAAAGGAGATATGTGGTCAAAATAACACAAGGGACAGGTAACTAAAAAGACATTTCAGTTTAAAAACACAACAGCACCAGGGTGAGAGGATTGAAAAAAACTATTTCTGTGCGACTTACAAGAGACCGTTGTGATCTCTTTCCTAGTTTAAATATGCCGTTAAAAGGAAAACACAAGTAAAACAGTATAAAGAAAATTAATTACAATATACAAAATTGAAGAAGGCAATGAAGCAACACAGAACACAAGAAAAGTGAAAACAAACTAACCTTGCCCACATCAAGCTGTGGCAGAGTCTGGGTGAGCTTTCCTTCCACAATCTTTTGTAACCTCCTCTGATTCTTACAGTTATTCTGCAATATTTTATATGCTCTACTAATTATCACTTTTTTTACCAGCAGTTTCTGCTCTAGATTTTACTAAAAAAACCCACCAGAGTAGTGCTTTCACTTAAGATTCCACTATCTCTCTCTTTACCTATACTCTGATATCAATCCTTGGAAGGGAAGGCAGTCTCTAGCCTGCAGTCCAAATGTCTTCTTGGCCTCTTCCCATCATTCTCTAGTTATTTACTTCCAATACATTGGCCTCTTTTTCAGTTTTCTCAAATAAAGTCCTGCTCCTTCTTGCCTATTTTCTGTACCCCTACTAGAAAACATCCCTACTGGCAAAATCTTCTTTCTCCATTCTTATGTCGGCTTAGTCCTTATAATACTTTCTAATATTTTATGAATATATTATGTGTGGTTGCTATTACTCCCCTTAAAGACCTGTGTCCAGATCACCACTCTCTCCTTATTTCTTGAACTTTCCCCCATTTCATCAACATCCCTTTCCAGTTTGAATTATAACCATTTGCTTCTGTTATGCATTGAGCCTTAAATATGTAGCTCTAAATTATACCTTCAAATCAATAATCCTAAATCCCCTTGATCTACTGGAAGGATCGCCATATCCCATTTAGCTCCTGCCCTCTTCTCCTCCCCAGATACATTCTTTCAACTTGTATTAATTATTGTCCATAACTTCACCTCTGGTGGACAAAAATAGGCCTGACCTATACAAAAAATTAAATGGATTAAAAAGATTTCACTGCTTGTATCTTGCTATCCAGAGCCATAAACAAGAGCTTACATTTTCTCAGTTTTTGTATTGCCATTTGTTTAGTCTTTTCCCACCTATCCTCATATGCCGTAAACAGAAGCCTTTTTAATCCATACTCATAAATATTTTATCTTATTGTGTCCCCAAAAATATGGGTATTGCTGAATCAATTCATGTGTGGGTACAAAATTTATGGCTATAGCCTTTGTTTTATCTTCATTAAATTTAAAAATCCAGAAAAGATAACTTACTCTGTTGAATGTTTTCTCTGCATCAAGACTCACAAACAGCAGCAGTATTTTCTTACACTTTGCTTCCCTCTGGATCATCATTATTCTATTAACGTTGTCAAATGTTTGTCTCCCCACCACAAAAGCACACTGTTCCATATTTATTAACTTTGGTAACACCTTTGTCATTCTTTTAGCAGGTATAGACATAAACATGTTATAATCATGGTTTAAAATTGTAAGAAGCTAGGTGTTTAGCTCTTTAGCAATCTGCATTTGCAGCTCTTCTTCTTCTTCTGCAAGATTCTCCTTATTCTGCAATTCTTTTAACTTCCGTCAACCCCTCTAAGCAATTCCTATTACTTTTTAACCACATCTTTCATTTTTATTTTATCCTGTTTTTAAACTCAGTTTTCATTTTATCTCACTCACTAGCTATAACTTCTGAAGATACTTCTATTTTCCCTAATGACTAATGAATAATTTCCACTACCCATTCTTTAAATTCCTTTCTTTTTAACAGGTAGGTAGGAAAGCACCTGTGTCTCATTGCTACTTCATTACCCTGCATTTTTATCTTAGTTTTTATCGATGCATGATCTGAAATAGTTACTGGATGTGTGCTGAAGCTTTCAATTAAATGCAAAAGTTCCTATGAAGTATAATTTCTCTCTAGTCTAGCCCAGTTATTGTACCTTGCTGAATAATATGTAAATTTTAAGCAAATCACCCAAATGCCGCACAGCAAGCCGACAGAGCTCAGAAACAGCGTTACCAAAAAATATATAACTTCAGTCTCTGATAGAACTCTGGATGAAAGATAACCACCTTGCTCTTAATGCCTCTAAAACCAAACTAATGGTATTTACCCCCTCTAAACACATCTCTATCAATACTAACTCTATTAATTACCAGCCACAATAACACATCCCTGGAATTGGTGTCCAATGCTAAATGACTTGGTGTTCAAATAGACAGTCACCTCAAATTCAACTCTCACATTCAACTCAACATAAAAAAACGCATCAAAAACTTGGCATGCTATACCAACACATTCACTATCTTACACCCTCCACTAAAATCACTCTCTCTACCTCATTCCTCATCCCCTCTCTTCTATACGGAGCCCCACTCCTAACCAACATCCAATCTTCCCTTAAAACACAACTTTCCACCTGTTACAATAAAACTGCTAAATTCGCTACCAGTCATAAATCTTCTACCCACCATTGCTCTTCACTCCATAAATTAAAATGGCTTGAACTTCCTAACCAACTTATCTATTCTCAACTTACTCTTGCTCATAAGCTCATTTTCAAACCTGACCTCTGTCCATCTCTTTCTTCTGCATTTAAATTTCACCTTCCCAGCAGGGTACTTAGATCTAACAACCAAAATCTAATCGAATTGTATAAACCAAATCGTCCCCCTAGTAAAAATCTCCTAACCTTTAGCTTAGCACGGCTCTGGAACTCCCTACCCCCTACCATTTGCACCACTTTCAACCACCTTACATTCAAAAAATCTCTTCACTCTCATCTACTTTCCCAGTGGGAATGCTCTTGCTCCCATCCTTCATGATCCATACTGACTATCTCTCCTCCACTCCACTGAGACTTTCCTCTCCTAAAAATAAATAAATAAATAAATAAATACATAAATTGTACACTACATTGTCTGCTCTGTTGCAACTGCTTCTTACTTTTCTAAATTAAAATGCTTACCTTCTCTAGCCTATATCATCTGAAATGTTTACCACCAGATTGTTCTTCCTAAAAGTGTTTGCTCTAACTGAAATGTTAACAGTACTCTGTCTACCACATATTGTATGCTCTAATTGTAGAATTCTTGTAATTATTGTAATATGGATGTAAATCTTACTGTAACCTTATCTGGAGCTTTTCTCCCCAGGACTCCATTGAAAATGGGTTCATTTGGCCCAATGGACTATCCTGGTAAACCAACTGCAAATAAATAAATAAATAAATCTGGGGTAACAATTTCAATGCTTCCTAAACAAAAGTTTTTGAAATCTTTACATTACAAAATATTTTTATACAAGGCACTATTGGTGTTTTTCTTTAACATGTCATAATAATGTACATAAATTATTTTATTTAACATCCTCTCAGTCTTGCCAATATAAAATGATTGGCAGGTAGAACATTTAGCAACGTATATCGCACCAGCTGTTATACAACTGCCTTTGTTTAAAAAAACTCCTGATGAACATTAGTTTTTTTAAGTCAACATCCTCCTTTTCTAAAATATACAGGCACTGTTGGCAGGCACCATGTTTACGTGTTCCTGCTTTCTCTTGCATTAAGCTCTTTACCTTTTTACTAATTTCAAAAATATTTTTAAAATTTCTATCCACTTTAAATACAAAACTAGGTGCGTGCCCTATTAAATCAATGACTTTCTTGTTAGTTTTGAATATACTCCATTTTTTTCTCATTACATCCTTAATGCTGCTAGAATTAATTACATTTTAAAACAAGGGATCTCACATGTTGTTTCATTTCTCAGCATAGTTAAATTGTGGCACAAATAGCCCTCATCGCAATACCCCTCTATTATTTGTAGCATTCCCTTTCGAAATAAATAAAATTGTTTGTATAAAATGAACTCCATCAACTCCACCAAAAGTTTGATAACAGTGTTGTCCAATTGTGTAAAATTTAAAAGAGCATCAGGTACTTACAGATTTCTAACCTGTTATAATTCATGACGTGATTGCGAAACAAGTTCATCAAAGTAAAAACATGTGTGTAAACTCCTAATTAGTATTGTATCACATGGATGTGAAACAGGAACAGAAATAATGGAAAAATTCCTCTTCCTGGGTAGTGTCCTTTAGTGACATGAGTTAATGAAAACTGAAATGAACATGGCTGCTTCTACACATATGGTGTTAAGGTGAAATGTAGATCATTAGTGAAAGCACAGTAGTAATTTGCATGGGTTTGGCACTGCAAAAGGATCAGGCAAACTAAAATATACAGTTTGCGATGCAGTTGGTAACTGAAAGTAGTTGCAAATAATAAGGTACTTGCGTCTTCAAATGAAATGCTTACTGTGAAACATGCATACCTCAGATGAATCATCTCCAACCTGAAGTTTCTATTAATACTACATGAAATGAAGTGGTGCTGGCACTACGCTCCATAACCCCAGCTAGCTAGATCTAATCAGGGAAAGAGAAAAATAGAGGGACAGTTCCCCTTGCAAACAACATTAATGTAAAATACAGCTTTGTAGTTGTAGCTGCAAACTGCAGTGGCAGTAACACAAACCAATTTAAGTTAAGTGGTACAAATATATCAAGAGTGACTTGCTCGCAACCTGGTTGCAATAATACCATGTAACTCACCATATTCATCCCCAGAAATACAGGGCCAGCTTAATTAATTTTTCCTGAAGAAAAGTTAAGTAACACTATACTGGACAGAAATTGCGTGTTGATTTCAGTGTTAGCACACTGAAATGAAAGAAAATATTTTAAAGCAGCGATCATGTTATGAGTTATTCCAGGTTAGAAATCAGGTTGCGATAATACGCAAGTACCGAGCCTCGCATCATTAAACATTTCCAGACCTATACTGAGGGGTATACTAGAAAATAGATCACATCTATAGTCAAAAAACTTGAAATCTCTTTGTAATGTTCCTGGGTAAGTTTTCCCAAAAAATCCCATGAGTCGTTCAAAATGCGGTTAATTCCAGTAAGTACGCCTTTCAACATTCTATCTACAAATACTGTAAGGGGGAGGATTTAGAACCTTGGGCTGCCTCTATCCTATCTATAAGACATGTCAAGAATGTTCTTATGTATGTTCGGAATTCTGAGCGACTGAACAATTTAGGTAATGCTGGACTGATTACAATGTACAGAAGATTATATGTAATGTACAATGTTTGTAAATATGAATTTAATACAGTTTGGTTACTTTTACATAAATGTATGTTTGTCTATGTTACAAGTGATAATTAAATAAAGGTTTTTCAAAAAAATGTAAAAAACACACACAGTTCCCTCCTTCTCTCTCCCCATTTTTTGGTTGTTGACAATAAGCACATAGGTAACATTTTGCAAAGTCTCTCATCTTATATTACTCACCAAGCTAAAAGAATAGACCTTTCATAAAACTGCTTAACACTGAGTGCACTGCTTGCACAGATTTTGGCATTAAATTACTGAAGTTTTTTTTTTTTTTTTTTTACTATAATTAGTTTGCTGGTTCTTACAGTGGCAGAAGAATGTTACCTGGCGAGCTGTTTTGTATTGAACTTTAAATCAGTAATAAGTCCAAAAAAACAAAAGCCAAGCAGTTATAGTTACCCTTGCCGCCAGAGTCATTCCAGTCAGTATCATGGATCAGCCCTTTCCCACAACTTCCCTAGCCTGACTGAGACTGGTATTTTGAGACAGTGTAAGAATTGTCCTATGCACTCTAATGATCATCTAATACTCAAACAGCATAACACAGTGTGTGAGAGATGTACATATAATATCCACGGAGGCAAAAATCTCACACACCATAAAATCAGACACCAAAATTTTCAGCAGCAGCACGTATCACACCTCTCCAAGGCCATCATAATACATATAAGCCATCAAATGCAGAGGGTGCAGAAATTAACTTGCCTAAACCTCAAAGACCTCCAAAACACAACACAGGCACAAAACACACTCAGTAAATTAATCCTGCCTCCTTACATAAAACAAGAGGTCCCCAAAGTCAAAAATGCTGAGCACATAAGGCAGGCATCGACCCAACCAAACATTATTGTTATAGGTGAACCCATTGTAGGACATACAGATGTGCCTCTTACCAAGCTGAACAAGGAAAGAGTGAAGGTTAGTTGCTGTTTTGGTTCCAGAATCCGTTAGAGCATGCATGCAAGCAAGTTCTTCAATAAGCACCAGTATGACTCTATCATAGTTCATGTTAGGGTAAATGACTTGGTGTACCTCTCCCTGTGCTCTATGGAGAGAAACGATGGAGCTTAGACTATATGTCAAAGGAAAGTCTGACCTTAACACTGAACAGCAGTCAATCTTCTCCAAGGATGATGCCGTGATATGCACACAAAAAAAATTTACTTCAATAATTGGCTTAATGTTTGGTGTCATTCAAAGGGGGTCCAATATGTGTCAACCTGGGAGGTTATGATCGACAGATCACAATGCTTCACTGGGGGATGACATGCATCTGCCCCCTTTAGTGTTTCTATTATAAACAAATACATTGTCCACCTCCATAATACCTTTTTTTAGGCAATGCTCACCTGATAAACCTACCAACATAATGAAACAAGCAAAGGAGAATTTGAAGGTGTTAATGATCAATGCTAGAAGCCTAAACAAGGAATTCCACTCACTACAAGGCCCTCTCACCCTGGAGGAAATTGACTAGTGACCGAGACATGGTTTAAAATAGCAGAGAGCACTCCAACCATTTGGGTTACAACACCTTCCACATGTTTAGACTAGGTACTGTAAAGGAGGGGGGGGAAGGTAGAGGTGTCTCAATCTACATCCAGAAGAGTCTCACATAAAGGCTCGTAAAGCAGCATGATGCTCTAGAACTTCATGTCCAAATAAACATCAAAAACTTCCCATACTGTGTATTAGCTAGATACTGAACTTATGAAACAAGAAAGCCAAAATGACTATCTATTGGAAGTTCAATCACTCAGTATTAAAAAATACCATTTTCCTAGCTGATCTAACTATCCAACTACAGACTGGGAAACCTACACCAAAACTAGTGCACAAGCTCAGAGATTCCTAGACTTTGTCAATGCAAACAACCTGGAACAACTTGAGCAACCACTAGGGGAATAACATCTTGGATCTTGTGCTTACTAATATGGGAGCATATTGCATTGTCCCTTTTTATTATTTTTATCACATCTTAGGTCAGACCATAAACCAGTCTCCTTCAAAATAAAACTGAAACCAGACATCCCTTCCACCCAAGATGCCTTTAGAAATTTCTTTAAGACAAACTACCTACTACTACGTGATAAAGTGGCAAGTTTCAAATCTGCACCAAACCAAGATAACTCCACTGAATGTGCAGAAACATACAGCACTACACTGTACTAGCATAACAGCACCTCATATGAACACGTGTAGGGCAAACCCCAGAAACAAACCCAAATTTTGGAACCATAATATCAACAAGCTTTAAAATAAAAGGAAAATAATTTTGAGTAAAATTAAGAAGAGTAATTTCAAGAATGTTAGAGCCCTTGTCACTGAAATAAACAACATACAGGAGCTTAATAAAATCCACCTAAACCAAGTTTGAAGCTAAAACAGCTACTTAAACCAAAGACAGTCACAAGGCATTTTCTAGTTATGTTCATAATTTTAAAAGCACAATGCAGCAATGAGCTGAGCAGATTGTGAACAATGCTACCAACATTGAGGCTGAAGATACAGTGTACCTACTGCCTGATAAATTTAGCTCTAACCTTACCACTTTACCCTTCCCTCTCCCCTCTGTGTGTCCTTCAAGATATCCTGAATCTGGCTCGCCTCCAACTATGACACAAGACAAAGCCCTAAAAGTGCTATCAAAAGCTAAACATATTGTATTGCTGAGTCCTGAAAATATCTCTGGATGCATCAATACCATGAAATACGATTTAGCCACACCCCCAACAATACTGTTCAATCTTATCCTCCATACAGGTTTTGTACCAAGCAAATGGAGAATGGCAACAGTCATTCTCCTGTATAAGGGAGGGCCCTCCACAGACACAGGAAATTACAGACTCATAAGTCTGACCAGTCTCATACACAACTCAGGACATAGGGAATCTGCAAATGCTAGACATGACTAAGTTTGTACTGGTCAAGAGCAGGTCATGCTTACTCAACCTGGTGAATTTTTTTGAAAGGGTCACCACAGCAATGGATGAAGGCAAAACAGTACACACGACATACCTTGACCTGGCCAAAGTCTTTGACACAATTCGCACTTAAGCACAGTATAAACGCTAAATAAACTGGGAATAAACCCCTATGTAACCCACTGGATCACCAACTGGCTCAAAGACAGGATGCAGGAAATCAAGAGAGGGAAATTTACCTCCACAAAAAGACCAGTCACAAGTGGAATCCCCCAGGGTTCTGTGTTGGGACCTCTCCTGTTTGGCATCTATTTTCTGAAGTAAAAGCCAATACCACAGGACTCTGGCTGACTAAGTTTGCAGATGACAGCAAGCTAGGAGCAGTAACTGAATCCCTAAATAACTTTGCCATCATGCAGGAAGGTTTGTCCCAAATAAATAATAAATGGTGCTAAAATCATGGACTGAAACTAAATGCCAAGAAATGCATTAGTGTAATCTTTCAGAAGTCATCCATCCCAAGGAATTACCAAATTAACAATATGCCCATAAGTGTTGACCCAGTTGTTCAGGATTTGGGAACTTATGTGGACAGTAACCTAACGTTTGACCATCATGTCCACCGTTTTCAGAAAGTCCTTCTATATTGCACTGCTTATAAACAAAGGGATTGTGTCTAGATCTAGGGATGTCATTGCCCCCTATTATTCAGCCCTATTAGGCCAGTCATTGAATATAATGCCCCCTTTGGCAGCCTGGGAGGATATGATCATCCAGACACATGTAACAACTGGAATGCTCACAGAGGTACCTTAACAGAAGGATATAACAACATGTTCTGCATGGACTGACTCAAAGCCCTGGCAGTATACTATGTATCCAACAGACTGCTAAGAGGTGGCCTGTGTTTGGCATACAGGGCATCCTCTGACCCAATAATGACAGATTTACTCCACATCACCAAGTACTCTATCTAGGGATCTAAATCTCTTCTGCAACATCAGCAGAATGACTTGGAGGGACAGGTATATCTCACATCAGATACGGCTGCTCTAGAATAGGCTCCCCATCCACATGAAACAAAGTTCATCCCTATCCATATTCAAGTGCAAATTGGATCTATAGATAGAACACACAGAATTTATCCCAGGACTACCCCCTGTACTACTAATGGACAGAAGCAGTTCCTAAATACTTCATCCTATGAGCACGTCCCCTAAAATTATCTACAGTATGTTATGATCCCCGTTATTTTCATTAGGGGCAACACATAACTATACACCATGGGACAGGTAAGACCAAGCTCTACCCAAATGGGGCAGGTTAATTTGAGCAAAAAAGGGAAACTGGATAGGCTTAAAATGGCCCGCAAGGGCAGCTATGAACTTACAGACATTCAACATTGTAAAAATACGAGAAAATAGTGCACTTTTGCGCCCTGTCCCCACCCCAGCAGCCTGACATCACAGCATATTACCATTAAACTTACTTTTGTCAAGCATTTCTTCTTTTGATATACTGTAATGACTACACTTCTTGCAACTAAAATGTACTTGTTTACTTTAATATCTTTAACACTTACAACAGTCACTGAAAAGACTCCACAACATTTAAAATACCCCTACCTACACACTACACAAAACTGCCTTATATGTAACATGCAGTTTAGATCATTAAAAGCTTTATACAATTACTAATAAGAGCAAAATTGTTTTACTTGCAGTTATTTTTCTTCCGCTTTTATTGTATTTTTAAACTTTAACACCACAAAGTGGGGTATATGTTTTACAAGCTAACCAAAAGTTTAATGTCAACAAAAATCCAGTTTTTACAGCCACATTTCCTTGCAAAGTGATATTTCACAGATAGGATTGATGCTTTATAGTCTCACATAAATTCATTAATTTCAGTGTTGCTGGTGTTCTTCCTATTCATCTCTATTGCCCATCACTAAACTCTGTTTCAAGTCCAAGATACTTCTTTTTTTTTCTGTCTCTAAAGCATTTTCCTTTGAACACTGGAAACATTTTCACTGGTGAAGTCTTCCTATGAACTTTACTGACAGAAGAATGTGAAGTGGAGTCCCCTTCTGCTTGCTGGCTCATTTTTATTTCCTCCCTACCCTGTTATGCATTAAAAATATTTTGGATCCTCCAGAAAAAAATAATCCAGCTCGAGATCACTGCCTGAATCTCACACCTGCCTCTTGACATTCTCTGATTGCTGGGATACATTTGCTTCTCTTCTGCCTGGTGTACAGGAAATAATCATATTCTACAAGCACTCTCCACAGGATTCATGAAGCTTGCGCCAGGTGCAGGCGTAGCGTCGGCATTCTAACACCAAATATGGCCGCAGAGTGATTCAGGTACGAGCTGTTTCCACGTGCACTACCTGCGTGCTCTATGCTCGCACAAATCCTGAGCCATGTATGCTAATTACCCCATGTGCAGCAGTGTAGCATGCAAATGAAAGTAGCAATTCAGAAAGTAGTGCAGACGTAGTGTAAGTATGCAGAAATGTAAACCATAGAAAACTGTTTACATTTTTGCAAACATAAAATCGGAGCCATGACAGCCGACCAAACACATGTATTATAATGTTAATATATGCCAATGGCTAAACATATAGCCATTGGCATAAAAAAAAAAAAAAAAAAAAATGTAAAAAATATAAAATTAACATTTAAAATATATAGTTGCACTATTGCAACGTGGAAGCGCAGGGCAGCGGTGCGCAAAGGGGATCACAAGGAATATATAAAAATATAGAATAAAACCGCAATGAAACACATATCACGATTTCCCCTTAATAGTCAATGGCAGGCATGCTACACCATACTCATGGCGCAAGGGTTGCTAAGGGGCAGTGACAGTGTTATGCGCAGTAGCTAGGAATTAGTAGGCAATGCCATGCAAATGAGAGGAGAAATAGTGAATCGCAGATTCCCCACTGGTGTAAGGATGCACCTCACAGCGTAGCATTATAACACCGAGGTGAGCCCTTGAGATAAAGATGACATCAAGAGAGGGGTGTGTCGCCATTGCTGTAAGCACATTGGAGCATTGCCAAACCGGTCTGCCCCTAGCTAGGCAAAGCTGCAGGATAGGGGTGTGCCGAATTGCCCACAGCTATGCTTAGCTGAGAGTACACAAGGTAACAGAGTATGCATGTGAACGGAGATGAAAACGCTGGTAAACGGGTATGCGCATCGTGTATTGCAGCCGAAACAGGAAAGATATAGGAAAGAAATAAGGAAACGCTGCAGCAGTGAAACTGGAGTACAAATGACTAATTAACACCTAGGAGTCTACAGTGGGCCACTGACAACAGCTAACAAGGCTGCAAGCAGCTACCTGCAGAACAGGGAAGGGGAGGGGCTGTACTGCAAAGAAAACAGCAAAGTGTCAAAGCAGAACAAAGGCAATATGCAGTATATCAGCTACAAGGCGCATTTCGCCATGACTGGGTAGGGAAATTACAAAACAAGAAAGACGGCAGGTGGATGCATGCCTGATAATGGGGGGGATCCAGGTCTAAAAGTGAATTAAAGGGCAACAGATTAATCAAGGCAGGCAAGTAGATCTCCACAGTAAAGGCCCCACACTTGCAGTACTCATTGCAAAACCCATAATTAGGACACACAGCAGCTGGAATAGTTCATACACACCCACTTACATCAGCAGCATCCATAGCACAATACTATAAAGTGTGAAAGCACCTCACACACATTTGTGTATTACCATACACTCTGCACCAGTGGTGTATACAGACGGGGAACTTTTATTATGTACATGTTAGGGGCTGCCATAGCTTTGATCCACCAGCATGTGTTGGAGACTGAAGGTGATGTGGAGGATGATGCACACAACCACCGCAGGCACCAGAGGAGGAGGAGAGTGTTCAGACCCAGGGTAACCTACCAGGGGCTACATGATCTGGAGATAGTAGAGTGTTACAGGGTGGACAGGGACACCCTACAGCAACTATTGGAGCTGTGCCGGCCATGCCTCAGAGCCAGAACAAACAGCGGGGAACCCATCCCAGTGGATACGAAGGTATGTGTAAGCCTAAGAATAATAGATACAGGTACCTTTCAATGACCAACTGGGGATATCATGGGTATCTCACAGGCATCAGCATCCAGGGTACTACACCAGTTCCTAGATGCAATGTTACCACATGCCAATGAGCACATATACTTCCCCCGAACGCAGGAGGAGTTGGCCAGCAATATGCATCTCTTCCACCATGTGGCAGAATACCCGGAGGTACTGGGTGCAATAGACTGCATGCACACACAAATTAAGTCACCACCTGGTGAGCAGGGAAGGCGCTACATAAACCGCAAGGGATACCCTTCCATCAACTGCCAGGTCGTGTGCAATGCCCAGGGCATTATCATGGATGTATGTGCTGGCAGCCCTGGAAGCTATCAAGACTCCCACATCTGGCATGCCTCACAGCTGTATTGGTTATTTGCCAGGGGGGACATCCCAAATGGCCACCTGGTGGGGGATGCTGGCTGTGCACTGGAATCATGGATGATGACTCCCATCAGAAATGCACACACACCCATGCAGGAATGCCATAATGAGGCACACGCACAAACCAGAATCATCACAGAGCGTGTTTCTGGGATGCTGAAATCACGGTTCCGTTGCTTGGACACATCTGGTGGAGCCTTGCAGTACTCTCCAGGCACATGTGCCCACATCTTCATAGTGTGTGCCATGCTAGGCAATATGGTCCTATGGAAACAACTGCATCAGGGACAGAATGGTGAAGGCCCTCACAGCCCACCCACCATTGCCTAGGGCCCCACAGGCACAGAGGTACTAAGACCACGAACACCCTGAGCAAGCCCCAGTAGGCAGACGGAGGCGTGCCCAGTATGCCCATGCCTTGGCAAAGAGGGAACGTACAACACCCACACTGACAGTGTAGGCACTTAGAGACTGACATCTTTCTCCACCTGCACACACAGGAAAAATGGATGGCACACACACAAGACTACCTGTAAATTGTCATGTAGAGGCAGTCTACTATGTGCATCTAACATAGGTAGCCCTCAACTATTGCACAAACAACAGCCATTGGCACAAGGTAAGTCAACACCTGAACAGTAAATTAAGCTATCCGCATATGCAGATACTGTATGTATAGATTCATAGGTAGGTACTTGGCCAACTGCCAGAGGCCATTCATAAGGCCAACCAAAATTTGTTAGCTTTTGCCACCCCATTGATTCATTAACCATCCCTCTGTGGAGCAGAGCCAATGGTGGGATCCCTGGGGTGCATCTACTGTTCCCCAAACACCCTTCAAGGTTTCTCTTGCACAGTGTTAGTGAGGAGATCTGTACAATGTAGTTAGGGATGTTGTTCCAAAATATGGGGGAGTGTCTGTGACAGGAAGCTGTCCCTCCAGCATCCTCCGGTTATTGTTGTGGCAAGGTCAGCTCACTACAGTGTGTGGCTCACTGTGACATAGATTCCCATAGGTGGAGCATATCCATCAAGCCTGAGTTCGACATGGCTGTGTTGGTCAGTGGAGATCGTCTCTGGGTAAACGAGATGCCACTGAATACAGCAGGAGTTTATTCAGTCCGGCTGCATAGGCCATATGTTGGAGCCCAATATTTCCCTTGGTGAGGTACATTCGTGGACGCCCCAGCTGTTGGATGTGTCCTCTGAGGTACATCCCACATGGGTTATTATACTCTATGATGGGACTGATGAGTGATGAGTAAAGGGGCACTATAACCCCAGTATGTCTAGATGGGAATCCTTTAGTAGTCAGATGGCCTACATAGAAGGATGTCCTAACTACTGTGGAGATACGATTGTCACAGGGGAGATCACTGTCTACCTTAGTCCCCAGATACCCCATTACCTCATCTGTATTACAGTGGCTGCCGATCATGTGTTAATATGTGGGTGCCAATTCCACAATGGAATGACCATGCAGTTAGTGGCACTTGGCTGGAGGCCATGTCGTTGGCACCCTGTGACGTTCTCTGTGAGGCCCCTTGAGGGATGTCCGTGTCAGCTGGACTATCAATCATGGCTCCCAGTTTGCAGTCATTGCCAAACATGGTCTGCCGTAGTCCACCTGTGTTTGCCTGTACATCTGAGACGTATATGCCAAACAGTACGACTCCCAAGACTGAGTCCTGTGGGACATCAGTCATGACTGTTCAAGAGTTGGACCTGGAGACCGCTAGTCGTACCATGTGGGTTCTGTGTGTATGCCCGTTGGCAACCCAACCTGTGATGTATGGGTGAATGTACAGGCTGGTGTGTTTATCAATAATACCTGAGTGGGGCATGGTGTCAAAAGCCTTGGTGAGGTCCAGGTAGTATGTGTAAACCACCTCCCCTGTCATCTATCGTCTTGGTGACTGTATGTAAGACGTCAAACAGGTTCAGTAGGCATGAATTGCACTCAACCAAGCTGACCTGGGTTGGGTCACGTGTTCGAAGGTTACCAATGTCATTGTTAATGAGTGCCATATGGGTGCAAACCATACCATTGCACACCACGCTAGTCAGGCGTATGGGGTGGTAGTTACCATGGTCAGTTGTGATTTCTCCGTGATGGAGTGGAATAACCGTTGCCAAGCGCCATTGTATGGGCATGTAGCCTAAGGAGAGGCTGAGGTAAGAATGCTTAATTAGGTGGGGGCAGGTTGCCTTGTACAGTTTGCAAGATGCAGTCTGGGTCAACATCTGCCTCCACTGACGCTGTGTTCTGCTGTTAGAGAGGGCCATTTCCACCTGTGTGTCTCTGATGGTTGGATACTGTACCTTTCAGGTAGTGTTGTGGGCTCTTTAGGGGGTGAAGTATGCACCAAATGTATCTGCAAGGATGTTGGCGATATCAGTACGGTCAGCATATTTTGTGCTATATTTCACTGGCACAGTGCAAATCTGTGTGTCACCATGTAGCTCCTTGACACAGCCAAAGAAGGCTTTGTAGTTACCTTTCGAATCCTTGCATAGTCTCCTGCTGATGTTAGTCTTGGATGATGTCATGAGGGACCTACGTACCATACTAATAGTGGTTATGGATGTCTGCCCTTCGTGGGATTTGCTGTGTGTCTGGAACACATCTGTAGCATAGCCTGTTTATTGCAGAAGTCCACCAGACTGGTGTCCTTGTCTAGGAGGAGTACGTCTTGGTTTACCAGCGATGGCATGATCCACACATCCATGTAGGTGTTTATAGACTGCATTTGTAAATCTATCTGTATCTTGAGCAGTGTTTCCCCTTCGCGTGGGGGCTGTGAAAACCCCTACCCCTGTCACTAGTAATGTAAATTTAGCTGTAGAAAAGGTATACACTATGGTATCAGTGGGTGGGGGAGATGCTAGGGTGTGGAAACAGTGAATAGTTCATGGTCAGATCTAACCAGTGACTGGTTAACCTCCATTGTGGTGCACCTGTTGCCCATGTTGGTGATGATCACATCTAGTAGTTTCCACCCCATGTTAGGGAGGTTACCACCTGATACAGGGCATATGAGGTGATACATTCCAGGAAGCGCTGGTCCTGGAAATGAGTACCGGAGTATGTTTCCCAGTTAATGGTATGGTAGTTAACATCTACCAATGCCAGGGTGTGCGTTAGGTCTGTCGTGTTCTCCACTGTCTCCAGGTAGGTGGAGTGGAGGTCCTGGGTCATGGGGGATGATCCGTAGCAGGCCACATTCCACATTGCAGTTGCGGCTGATGTTAACTGCACATGGATGATCACAGAGATATCATGCTGCCCCACTAACCTGGAGGTGTAGGTATCCCTGATGAATATGGATACAGCCTTTCAATGTCTGTCAGTCCATGTTCTGTGGCTGAAATGTGTGGTATCGGTTGTAGTCTGGTAGTGCTGGTGTGCTCTCAGGATCCTTAAGACATATGTCAGTTAATGCACATATGTTGATGTTGTCCATCCTGAGGTGTGCTGTGAGTGCATGCATATTGTGAACACAACCCCTGGTTTCAAGTAACATAAGCCTCATTGAATCTGTTATTGTGCTGTTTACGGAGCTGGTATTCACTTTCGAGACTCTCCTAAATAAGGCACCATGGGGGCGCCAATAGCCTTGGCTAGTATTCCAAAGCATAAGGCTGACACATAGGCCTGTATGATATCATTGCATGCATGTTCCCCATCTGTGCTTGTTTTTCATCTCCCCTGTAGGTAACCTAGTGGTAAGCAATAGAAAGCCTTAAACTTATACAAGTCTTCTAGCTTCCAAGATAGGCTTTTGGAGTGACTAAGTATCAGTGTTCTGTATGTTCTTGCTGTACTCAACTGTTTCCTGACTACATGGTGAGTTCACACTGTATATTATGATCTGAAGGTCTGTTTATTTACATATTATAGCTGTGATGGCCTGCACGTTAGAGGTTCACAAATAGCCTACTATCTATCTGCCCAAGGGCAATTAGAAGCATAGCAACAGTGTGTTGGCCTTCCCCGCACCATTGATGAAGTAACTGAGCCTCTGTCAAGCATAGCCAATGAAGCAATTCCAGGCAGAGTTGCTGGAAGCTGTTGAAGACTGGGGCTGTGGAGGGTGATAGGGGCACTTGGTGATTTAAAGAGGGCATGTTAATGTGGCAATTCAACACCATTCAATTCCCCCAACAGGTCTTGCAGCTACCAAACTGGACAGGCTCCCCCACCCCCTGGCTATATGGTTCTGGGACACATGATCACAGGGGTGTATAGTCTGTTACCCATTCACACAACAAGGTTTCCCTTGAAGTGTGTCAGTGAGGGGCTATGCCTAATGTACTTAGGAATATAATGTATTGTCTCACAGTACATTTGTTATATGTTATTTCAAGAGTACGTGAAGCTCAGTGAGTTTGGGGGCTCCCACCCTTTGCTTAGCCTAGATTACACATAGAAATCATCTAAATAGGAAATAGGCAAAAGCAGCGTTAATGTCAACAGTGTAATGGTTACAGCTTCCGCATAGTATCTGTGCATTTGAGGTTACAATCCCGATAAAGGCAAGGATGTTTATCATGTGCAAAAGTATACCTTAACCACAGCTTGCATATATAGGTAGTAATCGTCTGTATAATAAACATTCGAAACACCCATATAAACCCATGTGTGCAGGAGAGTACAGTCAACAGAGAATGTAATGTCATGTCAGCACATAGTGAGATGTTACGTCACTGACAGATATATATCCGGAGTAGTTAGCGGATGTGGCCGTGTTTGCGCGCACAGGTCATACTTTACAACGTTTGTTTAACTGTGTTTAATCGCTGAAATAATGGCACACAAACACTTTTAAACATGCTTACAACTGCTTAAATGAGCCTTATTCTGCAGTAAAAAAACATTCGTAAAGCATCGCAGGTGTTGAACCCTGGACCATGCACACTATAGTCATGGGAAGTACCACTAAGCCATCTGAGGTGTACACGTTTCATGGTCCTGAGATTACATCTTATACTATATGCATTTCACTGTAATGATCACAAATGGGACAGTGACTTTGTGTACATATGTACAGTACATTGTAAAGTACTGTAGTTTGCGAACAAACACATTCCAGTCTACAGATGTATTACTGTTACAAACTAATACAAAATATATATATATATATATATATATATATATATATATATATATATATATATATATATATATGTATGTCAGTGATGTCTGCACACACACACACACATATATATATATATATATATATATATATATATATATATATATATATATATATATATATATATATATATATTATACAGTTACATCAATAGCCATATATATATATATATATATATATATATATATATATATATAAGCATCTATGAACACACTGTCAAACAGAAGCACTCCAAAGGAACTGGAGTGTACACAAAACACATGCAGCTCTGGTATTATAAGAATTAATATTAACCTAATTCACCATAGAAGGGGTGGTTGTTGTGTATGTGAAGATTGAGTCGGGGGAGAAATGATGGGTAATGCAATCATGCATCAAGGAGGGCCTGGGTCGGATGTCTAATAAGTGAACTGGAGAGGCATACATGGAGTATGGGGACAATATAAAAAGGACACAAAGCAAGAACCTTACTCATTCATAATACACCCTGTCATGTCACATTGCAACACTTACTTTCACAAACATATGAACATTAACATGCATCAGACATATGTACACCAACTGTCTGTCACATTTGTTTTCAGTAGTGAGGAATGTCTGTAGTACAATGAATATTCTTAACATTCGTACATATCTCAGATGCCTTAGTGGTATGGTCAGTGACTGTGGTGTTCATGGTCCCAGGTTCAAGACCTGCAAGGGCTGTTAGGTTATTTTCAGGGCCAGAATAAGGGCTTTTGGATGCAGGTGGATTAAAGCACAATAAAGCAGTTGTAAGCGGGTTTCCACGTGATTGCTCGACGGTACGTGGCGCTGGATCACGGTAAACGGAGAAGCGCTTCACACGTCTGACCTTTGCTTAACGTCACGCAGACCACGGGCAAACCTGTTCACAACCGTGTAAATGTGCGTTATTCACACTTTCCCTACCGGTGCCTATTCTGAGAGGTAAAATAATAACACCTTCCAGGAGTAGAACCCGCAACCATGTACTCCATCCTCAGAGTAACCTAACACTAAGCTACCTAGGATGTACCTATCCCAGTTGTGTATGCAGACAGGTTAAAACACAAAAGGGAGGAATGTGTTGAAATAGGACAACCCACCATGTACCCAATTAAAGGTGTATGCTCATATATAGATATATACATACATATATGTGTATATATATATATATATATATATCTATAGAGAGAGAGCGATACATAGAGACATGTCGATATATACAGGTCTACATATACATGTAGATATATAGATAGGTTAAAAACATCTACACATCTATGGAGGTACAGATAAACATATGCAATAATGTATATATCTATATACATATACACACACACACACATATATATATATATATATATATATATATATACATACACACATACATACATGTCTGTAGACAGCATCAAAGTGGTCATATCTGAGTATAACATGGACCATAGCAATCACACATTCCACCCCCCCCCAAACAATATGAACATAACATATGAAGCGTATATGCCAATACACTATTACAAATATGTTCTATGGACACAGTCACTAACACAACTGCAATGACTGCAAATATCCATGACAGAATTACACAGACAGCTTTCATTTTGCAAACCTTTATTACATTCCGATGTATTGCCAAAAGGATTCAAGGACTAACAGTACCTGCATGCTATACAGGAAGCATTCAATAGTGCCTTAATGAATCAGCCTGCAATTACCATAGTATTAGTCCACTAAGGGGTAGGTGTTCACATAGGGAAAGAACACCCACACACATATAGATGTTGTATAAAAGGGGTTCCTACACACCTGCATGTGCTATGTACAACGACCAACACCTACCCCAAAACTGAAATAACAACATCAACACATACTGTCATACCATAACCAATTATGCAACTACTGTACAACATCTGCTGAAACCTTAATATACCTGGACACAGACACACTAACATGGCCCTATGTGAAATAGTTGCCATTATACAATTGAACAGCTGCTGATGTAACAGGGTTTGTATGAACTAATCCTGTTTCAGAGGGCTGAAACGTTCGTACACCAGGAAGTTTTACCGAGTACTGATTATTAACACAGTATGATACACATTAACACCAAACTAAATATGTCTGGTAAGCACACTGTAAACCCCCTAACATTATATGCATAGCTATGCAGCCTTGAGCTGGTCAAACAACCTGGCCAGACTGACACATATGCAGAAGTATTAGGTACAGACAAACCCTGCACAAGTAGCAATATTCAGAAATATAACAGCAGTACTCACATTTAAACCAACTCCTCTAGGCATTACATACAATATATTACTGTTCGTATCCATACTGCTGTTGCAATAGATTCCAAACAAAACTTCCACGCTGTCTTCCTCACAAGTAAGGCAAAGGGACAAAGCCCAAGAGGAGTAGTCAATTATACTCCACTATAGCCATGGTATTGGCTAAGGCAGTAGCAGCGCAGCTGATGTACATGTAATTAGCTACTTAGGAACACCAATGGGCCATCGGGATAGCACATGTTACTGATCTGTAACTATAAATGGTTGCCTTGTCACACATTCAAACCATCTGTATCTACCTGTAGGACAGTACAAAACACAAAGACGAACTGAAAACGAGTATTATACTAGTTAATAACACCTACGAATACTAAGACGGTATGTACAACATGTAGTATGTCTGTGTATGTAGTATCTGTACGGTAAAAATTACAATGTAATCAATGCATATAGTGGAAATAGCTATCTTGTAGCGATGTATTGTTGAGAAGTAGTAATGCTTGTAGTATTCTGTGTGTGTACTGCTGTAGGTCACACAGCACACTCCACATACACCACAAGGGATGATATGGACTTGGAACCCCACCAATTCACTTCCAGCCACTGTCAGTGTCAGGATTGGTCCAACAAGTATGTGCTATAACAGGGGATAGTATATGTCGATATATTGTAACAGTCGATATATGTATGGGTGTATAAGTAAGATGAACATGTTAAAGGTGGGCTTACCGTGCAAATATGGTGTGCATTGTGTGATATTGTGCCAATAACTGTAATGTACAGTATTCTAGGCAGATCTGTATTCTATTCTACATAGCAGTTCTGTTATGTTATGCAAACAAGTAGTTATGTCTATTGGCAATTACAATCTTCAATGACAGAATACATAGCATTAGTATTCATCTGACAGGTTAGCAGCATGATAGCAAAGATAATTAGAAGAGCCAGGTAACTATCCATGCACATAACACATGTAATATCCACCTCTCTACTATCGTTTGCAAGCAATAAGAGCTGTGCATGTGTACATGTTATGCAAATGTGTAGTGACCCTTGTTACAGGGCTTGGCCAAATGGCTATGTGCACACCTACATAGAGTGGATATTGAGAGCACAGACACACTGGTTGAACTACCAGGTCTGTGTAGTCCAACCTCTCATTGCCAACCTAACAGCCGCCTGCACATACTGTATGTAAGGTAGTGCACAGCACTGGTAATGAAACAGGTTGCATATCATCTTTAACACCAGTGTAACATCTGCAGTAGGAGTGTAAGATGTAGGAGACAGCTGCCCATGTGTAACAGCCGCATCATAGGTGATGGCTCACACTATGTGATTATATCCTGATCATGTTGATAGTGGCATCAGAGCCTATTGATACATGACTCTTGGAGAGTGGGTGTCTGTGCCCAACAGAGCTCATGGTCCTGGTGGATATGTGAGTATATACCCAGAGAAGGAAACAGACCTGTAGACACTTGCATCATCTGTAATCAACTAACAGGATGTGATTTGCGCCTCAGAGGAGGATTGCTGCTAAAGGTAGCTACAATGTTTCTGTAATAGCCAGTGTTGTCACGTCCATAACACAAATATTTACATGTGGGCATCACTGTCTAAAACATCTTCATAGGCAATACGTAAACTAAATACAGTACTTGATAGTTGTAGTACTGACTGCTCATACAGGCATGTCCACTAGTCAGCTACTGGTGTTTCCTAATGTCAGCTTTATGTATGTGGCCATCCTGGGGGAATGTAATCTCTATGCTATGTACACTGCCAGACACACCTACCACCACACCCCACACATTATCTGGGATGCAGCTACAGGGGTAAGCTGGTAGGCAGCCCAGCCTACAGCCATGACTGGACTGGAAAGTCATGAGCTGTAGTTTAACACATGCAGCTCATCAACACAACCAACACATACCCTTACCAGAACACAGTAAGGACACCCACACACACTACCGGAAATCACACACATTCACAGACTCATCTGAGTATCTGGCCAAACAAGTGACCCCCCCCCCAAGCAGGAAGAGACAGACACCGAAATAAACAAACTGTATGACATAGTTTGCATAATTGTACCACACCTCTGAACACATGACTAGAAACATGCCCAACAGTACTCATTTGTGAATGCAAACTCTAGCACTATGTTGCACACCGACCTATACGAGGGCATACATACTGTCAGCTGCCTGTCTGCCATGATTAGCCACATACTCATACACTCAGACCACCTTTTGAACTATACACATGGCTCTGGCATATTTCATGTTGTTGTGCAGGACCTGTGATGCAGTAGCCTGGACTGCATGGAAACACATCTAGGAACTGTCAGGTCTTGTAGCCCATGCAGGTATGTCCCAAAGCCTGGGTAGCATTCTGCCATTGGCCAGAATGATACTGCAGTAGAGGGACAAAAGGATTGTATTTCACAATTGTCTAGTGTAGTAGTGCATGTCGCATGGTATCTAGTATCTGTCATCCTGGGATAACATGGTTGACAGACCATGATGCTTTGCCAGACAGGGCCTGCACCTGTCACCCCTGGGAATCTGGATACAGCCTAGGGCTCATGCTTCCCCTATAGTGCCTTCATCATGCATGGTTCAGGTGAGGGTCCACTGCTGTTACAGGGACAACCAAGCAATAAACTGTGGGTCCAGCTACACAATGATACATGTCAGAAACACTATACAGACACGCATATGTCAATCCCTAACATGGAGAACATATCTGTGCAGTGGCTGAGACATGTTTCAACGCTCCGGAGAGCACAACTGCATGACCATGTTATAACACATAACTCACCTTTTGCCCATTACCCTTTATTGAAACACACTGAAGGATATGTACACCCCCACGCTAATTGCATTTGCATAACATCAGATGCATTATGCTGAGCAACTACCTTTGTGCCACAGTGGAATTCAAAATGCACCTTGAGACAGATCACCCACCAGGCCGCGGTCTTCCCAACTGTCATAATGTGCTGTAATGGGGAAGATTAGGTCTGAGGCAGAACCATAATACTGGCTACTCTCAACTATTCCATTATGAACTGGGAAGACTCCTCATGTACCAACACCTCCGCTCAATGCATGTTGGATTCCAATGACCCCACTGACCTGGATCACAGTAGTCACACAAACAGGGCTAACAGTATGCTACACATAGTTAGTCTCCAATGCCAATGTTATGTTTCCTAAGAGCAGAGTGGTGAGTGCCATGGCACCCATGCAGATGGACAATGCATGTGCAAATGCTGAATCCTACACAAATGATCCTTAAGCAGTAACATATGTGCAGTGATTGTGCCACTGAAACAGAACCAGGAGTCAACTCAACACAAACAAGTAGGCAAACTGGTGGTACCATGCTTTAAACTGTACCACAGAAGGTAGTAACTGTTGCAAGAGTGAACACACATGAGTGTAGGTTATCTCTGGTCAGCCTCAGTAAGATGCAGATACACCATATAAAACCACGCACAGCTACAGTGAAACCCAATCAGCCACACATTATGCACAGCACTATGGCATGGGAAGTACTGCACCTACAGAAATAGCACCCGTTCATCCAGATAGGGTCTCGGAGAACCTAAATCCACTCCCACCTCCTCCCACCCCCAACAGGTACACTTAGTAATATATCCATGTACACTACAGGGCCCCTGTACTAACTATGCAGGTATAAGCTGCACTCTCTAATGCCATACATACAGCTTTCATGTGACCTGTCAACATCCCAAGGTGTATCCTACACAAATGTAAGAACATTCAGCTATCCACATACACATCATGCTCAATCATAACTCCATGTCAGGCTGTGTACACACCGAATGGTGCACAGCAACAGTTATCACACCCCACAAAGAGGGAGACACCATTGATAATGGGACATAGTGCACAATTACCCTGCTGAGTCTGGTCTGTACGGCCATGAACGGTGGTCAACGTAACTGATGTACCTGGTACAGATGTAGATGACAGTAGGGTTGATTCACACTGCATATCATGACCTTGCCAGGTCGTAGGACACCATCGCCCATACTGTGTTCCAGCTACACTCAGTAAACTAGGTGTATATTTCTATGTCACAGGAGTGGTTGGCAACTGGACCGCTGGCAGAACCCACACTACAGAAGGTGTCTGACGAATACACGCACATAAAACCAGTGCCAGCCACAGTAATACAGGGGTCATTTCTGGTACTCCCCCTCTTTGTTATCTATACCACATAGACTAACACAGAAGGCATCAGCCTACTGATGTTTGAAAATGACTATGAACTAGGAGCAATAGTTGACTCACTGTGTGCTGCCTTCAACATACAAAAGGGCCTTAGTCTGTCAGATGTGTGGTGTGTGATGTATGGCCACAATCTGACAGCTAAGTATTGCACTGTCATCCCCTATGTTACAAACCCTGACCCATTAACTACCACCTAGGCAGCGGTCAACATAATGGCAACTGTGTGTATGGGATGCAGCTGGACAGTACTTCCCTTTGATAGTTACGTCACCACAAAAGACAGGTAATCGTATGTGGCACCCCTAATCATGACAGGGTGACATCCAGGAATACAGAGATAACTGCTCAGCCATACTCAACACCCATGTGACCCATAATAGATCACATATTTCCTTTAAGGGTTATTGCCCATGTGTAGATGGCCTACATTGCCCTTCACAATACCTAGCTGCACTATGTAGCATGCAGCCTACCCTGAATAAAGCCATGTCCAACCCAGAGGTGTTGGACATGCCACACTTAACACATCCTGATCCCAAATAAACACATACGTCATGGACATCCACCTTTCTAGTACAAGGATCACAACATGCCTGACAGATCCCTGTCCCATACACTTGACATACTCTTACCATACTATGTTTCCCTGTCCAGCGAAGCTGCACATCGTCCCTCTCTGTGACATGGTGTGATGACCGCATGCAAAATATATCAGTAACCATGTGTATCAGTTCTGTGGCACTGCTTCAACTGTCCACTGCAACTTACCTGTCTGTTGCCTACAGCTAGGTAACCTGTCTTCCTATGCTCATAAATGGCCCAGGGCATATAGCCTACTAGATCACTATGACCATACATGCTATAGTTGATATCCAACCCTGCAAATACCATCAGGCTAGCTACTGTCCCATGTGTTACACATGTGCAACACAGGCAATACATGGCAGGATGCTACACAGCTGTACAGTGCCATCTAGTTAAATATGGCAAAAAACATACATGCTTGCAAGTCTGCAGGGTCACAGGTCATGTCTCTAATGGCTATTTATGATGATATATGTGGCATATACACAGCATTAAGGACGATTGCATTAATGTGAACACATCCAGGCACGTGCTGACAGGCAAAGACACCACTAGAGGCAAACAGACATGCCCACATCAAGACAACATCCACATGGTGTATCAGCAATGTCAACACATGACACACACATATATGGCGATAACATCAAGTCACCAGTAGGTGTCAAATGTGTGTGACTTATACATGTCAGTGGTGTTAGTGTCAAGTACATCTACAAAGACATATTTGTATTCTTAATAAATGTGATACACATGTATGTTCAACTGTACTGCTGTACTTCTCTGTGAGTTACTGTGACCTGTCTCCATCGTTATGTCTTTTAGGTATGCCACATAGCAGACTGCCGCCATACAGCTGCTTGGAGGATGAGGTCCTCATCCCATACCTCCTCGACAACTACACTACGTTCTTCAGCCATGTGCCACAGGATGCACAGCAGCTGGATGCCCTGTGGGAGGAACTCTGCAGGAGGGTAAATGATGTTGGCAGTCACAATCGCACCTATCAGCAGGTGCGCCAACACTGCACTGACCTGATAAGATGGGCGAAACAGCGTGCTAATGCAATCGCCAGGGAACAAGGTGCAACAGGTGGAGGTCACTCACCCATCCCCCACTCACACGTACCGAGGAGCTACTGGCCAACCTGGGTACACATGCAGACCTCCATCCACATGCTTTAGCTGGTATTGTGGAGGTGGGTGTCTCTCAACCACCGAGCCTGGAGCTGCCTGGTAAGTCACTACTGCACATAAAACACAACTATATATCACATAGTTACATGTGTTACTGTACAATATGTAATGCAACATCATATGCAGGGCATGTATGCACACCTGCCACATACTATAGTCTGCTACTCTATGTATGCACAGATGTGCATACTCCATATTATACTGTACTGTACTGGCTTGTGTGCTAACATAGACATTGCACCCTGTACCTACCACACAGGTGTCGATAATGATCTTATTGCTGTGACACTCCTGTTTAGGTACCTCTGGTGTTTTGCAGCGACAGCAGCCTGTGTCAGGTGAGATTGTTATTTACCAGGTTTGATAATGCGCAGAACATATTAATTGCATGCTATCTGCCTGCAAATAATATGTATGGTGGTCCTGGTAATGGACACTGGTCAGACCTGCAATGCATCACACTGTTTACCTATGTGAAACAATTGAAGACTATATGAAACACCTACACTAAAGCTTCCAAACTGTCATTGCCAGATGTGTGGACAACAGTGAATACAATGGTGGAGGTGTGTTCCACTGTAGGGACAAGTACTACATATCAGCATTACACATGTTGGGAATACGAACAGTACTGTACAGAGAGCATATGTGTGCAAACATACCAAATGTGTTGGAGCTGGAGTATGCCTGGCCCACAGGATACACCCTTGTGGAATATACCCTTGCTATGAAAGTCACACAATGTCATGTGCTATTAGGCATGTCCATGACATGTAGTGGGCTGACTGCAACACTGCTCAACTATCCTGCAAAACATGTCTCACATCCCATACATACCACCCTTTGTCTGCATAACCCTGTCCTCAGTGGAGCATATGACATCTATGGGTGTATGTCATATGGGATAACACTGACATGTGAAATAAGATGGCCATCACAACCACTGGACTGAACATGTGTTCACATGGCCATGGAGGATGGCCAGAGACATGAAGCAAAACACACAGTAGAAGTGATGTTCATGTGTGTACATCCTGTTGTACATTGGCTCGACACAATACAACTATGGCCTTTGTGTAATGGTGATATTGCAGGTGTGAAACACTAAACATCATACAGGCATGTGCACAGCTTGTGTAGGCATAACATGAAACCACCACATAACATGTCTTGAACATTTGGAGTGTGTCACGACATGGAAGCATTCACCTATACAGTATCCAATACATACATGTGTTGCACAACATACACATACATCCACATCAAGCCACAAATACAGTATATTCACCTTGCTGGTGTCAGACATCACTGTCATGCCTGCTCCTCATGTGTGTGAGGTACACAGATGGCATGTGGGACATACAGTACTTGTAAGTTAGCCATGTGTGGGCATAGTTGTCAGGTATCAGTAATATCGTTGTAGATGTGCAAGGGTGTCATCCGTATACCCTTCTGTGACCTGTGTCACACATTCCACATTAGGGTTTATTGTGTGTACACCCCGGTGACGTGGGTCACATTTCACAATAGATATGTATTATATGTGAACATAGTCATGGCTATGAACTGTGTCAGTAGCTCACACTGTATAGCAATTGTTAAGCCACATGATGTCCTGCAATGTCTATGCACATCAGCTCAATGTGCAGTATGTCCCTGCATATTTGTAGGGTGGACAGACAACATTACCGTACTGTAAATTGGAAAGGACACCATTGTGTTACACATGTATGCATGTCATTCAACACGTCAGCAGAAGACATGTCATACTACATGTGATTGGCAAGGTCATATGCCACACAGCATGCCGGTGTACTGTAAACCATTGCAAAGTAGGGACAGCCATGTCAAACATGTGTACAGCCACATGCACAATGTCTACACTCAGCTCAGGGGTAGGAGGAATAATGTTTAACAGACATGCACTGCTTTGGGGGAGATATGCAAGCTAGGGCTCAGGCAAACAGTATGCAGTTGACATACCCTACTGCTCATGTCCTCACACATAGGGGAGGTGGCCAAAACAAAGCATCAGTGGCAGATGTACAAAGGTCAGCGATGGTCTGTTAACATGTGGTGTATATTGCACACACCATGGCAGTGCAGTGCAACGGTGCAAAGTGCATGCATTGTGTTGCAGGTATGGGGCATAGGCTACTAACACAAATGGTACAATACAGGTATGTATGCTAACCACAACTATAATTATGTAAGGTACATGCCATCTACTATACCACATGCATGCTGTTGTGTGCAACTCAGGGATGTATAACTATCACTATAATTGCCTAAGCTGAAACTATAATTGTCTAAGCTGAATGCATCTGCCATATCACCTGCATGTAACATATGTCTGTGTGTGCGTGTGTGTCTGTCTGTCTGTCTCTGTATGTCTGTCTGTGTCTGTGTGTGTGTCTATGTCTGTGTCTGGTATAAATGTAATGTACAGTTCTCGTCTTCTCACAGGTGCCGATATAGGTGCGTTGCCCTCCTGCAGTCCACCTGATGTTAGTGTCCCCACAGACTCTAGCAGAGATGATGATAGTATGAGGCACAGGCAGGGTTATCAGGGGCTGAATCTGTGCCATTGGTTGCCATCCCACCTGTCTCCCCCTCATCCTCGCACAGAGTTCCCCTGCCTGCACATACCCCATCACCACCGGCCATAGAGGAAGGACAGTTGGCGGGTGGTAGTATGGAACAGGGAAGTGTGGTGACTATGGAAGGTGTGCCTGCACACCATGATCCCAGTCAACAGACTGGTGATGTCCCACACAGACATGTGCCCAGCGCTGCTCGCAGGAGGATCACTGGCCAACATGCCCCTGCGAGACCAAGCACATCAGCTGGAGTCACCAGACACGTTTCAGGCTGTAATGGAGGCACAGGCACGTGCTGAACAGCAAAACAGAGATGGCCTGAGGCTTCAGAGGGCTGCTGTCCATTCATTAACTGACAACATCCAGGCACTTGCACATGCTCAACATCATCTTGCAGATGTTTTGGATAGACGATTCAGTGACATGGTAAAAGTCCTTGACTGTGGAATGTCAATCCTCAAACGTGGATTGTCTGTGCTGGAACATCTGTTGGGAGTGAGCCTTCGGGCACGTGGACATAGGCCAGCTACATCACCTGTTGAAGGTCTACGTGAACATGCTACTGCACATGCCCGCTCCCATAGTGGAGGTAGCAGGCTACATGCACGTGTTCCTGGGTGGTCCCAACAGAGACACGATTCCGGTGGACATGAGTGATCAGACGGTACCCAATCTGGACCTCTGCCTGGTAGTGCCCGTGCAACCCCTGTCAGGCACTGGTCACGTGGCCGGACACCGTGAACTGTGACACCTGCCTTGTACAGTCTGAAGCTGTCAAAATTACCCCTGTGTAGGCCAGCCACATGCCAGACCTGTGTGCATGCATACACACCCACACACTGGAAACAAATGTAGAGCACCTCAACACACACACGCACAATATCCACACACATCCAATGATATCACAGGCCCTAACACACACGCATGATGCCATCCAATGGCGCAACCTAGGCCTCTGGCAAACATTATCACCCTGTGCATATGATGATGCCTGTGCCGCATCCCTGTCATCCACACCATCGGTGCAGGTACATGTTCATATGGTCTGATGCACAGGGTGAACATACTAGGTAGACAATTGTAGATTAATATTGTTGAGTAGTGTTGACAGGCAGCAGACATATCATGTATTGCAGTTTTAGAATGCATTTTGTACATGTGACAGTATGTATCGTGTAACAACACTAACAGCATGTTGATCTTGATGTTCTGCCTTCCTCTTTCAGGTGTAGTTGCATGTACCGGGGGAAGGTGGTGTTTGCGGGAGTCCCATATGTACATGTTGACTGCCCACAGGTCAGTATGACAATACCTGCATGCACTTTGTAGCTTCCACATCACAGTTATATTCTCCCATGTTTCAATTATGTTTACTGTTCTAATGATCCAAGAGCATGATAGTTGTGTAGTAAGCTACTGTGTTCAGAGCAGTCACATCCATAGTTGGTGACATCACAGGTATAGTTACCTGGAGTGGGGAGTGGGTAAGAGAGTGGTATGCTGGATGACAAGGGTAAAGGCCAGTGGAAATAGTGGCTTCTCATTGGGAAGCAGTAATACCCACTGCCATGACAGCATGCAAACACAGACACCCACACACTCAGGGATTCCAGACATAGTAACACACACTCTGACACACACAGTTGCCAGTGTTCGGATGAGAACCCCTTCCTATGTGCATATCATCATTATAGAACTACGCAATTACAAGACGCGCCACAGAGATTACACATGTACAGGTAGTTGGAATGGCCTAAGATCGAGGACATCTACAGGGATATTGCAGTGCAGTGAGTGTATGTGGGGAGAGGGGTCCATCAGTAGGCTATGTAACAACAGGTCACACCCCAGGGTGTAAATGTTAACAGGCGATTAGCATGCCCATCTACGATTGATGATATCAACAGGGATGCTAGACTGCTTTGAGTGGATGGGGGAAGGGGCATTAACATTTCACTATGGTAAAATACAGCCTCACTCCAGGAACCGGGCAGCCACACACACACACACACACACACACACACACACACACACACACACACTGGCATTCACAAAGATATACACCTATGTCACACACATACAGACACTTTACATGTGTGAGGTTTAACCACCTGCCTATGCCTTTCTTTCTACACTTCACTCTGTACTGGTGTCAACAACAGTGTTCAAGAGAGTGGTAACATGTGGGGTATATTCCCCAACCATATTTGACATATATGGACACACACCCACACGTGCCAGTACTGTGAATCAAACACCTGCCTATCTCATGATAGGTACTACAGCAGTACAGCACTATCACATCTGGTACAATACTTACTGACTCTTTACTTTGACAACTGTGCTGATATATGCACAATATATGCACAGGGGAGGTATTACTGTTACAGGTGCCATGGGGTTTGCCTTCTGTGTTACCCTTACAGCATTCCACATTGTCAGTCTTCCACTTCAATTAACAAAACCTGACCTTAGCAGGTACAGAGGTTATTGTAGGACTGGTTGTAACACACCAGTGAGCTGTCCTTAGTAATTATTCATCTGCAAAGAAGCCCCACCAATTAGTAGTCATGTCCAAGCATCTGTCCATATCTCACGTACGGCTTACTGTACTTAGAGCATATCACCATATACAGTCGGCAATGGTGAGGCTGTATTGCAACAGCATGATGTACTAAAACAACAGTCACCATCAGACACTGCACAGACATGGAATCAACACAAACAGTAATACATGTACACATACGTGGTCTACATCAGTAAGTGCACTAACAGGTCAATAGGATACATTCCACACCTTCCCCACACCATGTGTGAAACATAGCCGAGCATTACACCATAATGGATGTTGTATTTATGTACTGGTACGACACCACCACTTTCACCGAGTAGCCAAGTGTACATATATTACAACAGTACATAGCGTGACTCACAGCATTATTCCATGTCATGCTCCTACAAACTGTTACTTGACAGTGCCATGGTAAAGCCAGGGCACTAAAATGGTCAACAGTGAGCACATTATATTTGCCACACACACCTCATGTGTACTGGAAGAGTGCCAGCAATGCGCTCTATTAGAGCTAGGCAGTACACTCATTCAAGCATGTGCAAGGTCTGTGGCTTGTAAACATCTCACCCCAGCATGTACTGGTTATTGTGGTACTAAGGCTAATGTCCAGACAGCACACAGCATGCATGGCTTGCAATTGTTGACTTGGGGTATATGTAGGAGCTGTGGCCACACATGGCTGTGCATGCCATGAACATATCACCTGTGACTACTTAGGAACATACAGTGCAGAGCTGGATTTCCCTGATTCTGTCAATAAAGGTCTTGTGTAGGTCCTATGGTCCTGTTATTTGGGTATGTTTGCAGGCATTGCATTAGGTAGACATGTCTAAAGACATACACGCCACATGGGGTGTTGTATGATATGATAGGTGTCATGGGTGACCAGTAGAGAGGGGATATTACCTCTGTCAACATAGATATCGAACCTTATGTACTGTTAGCATGCTATCTGCCATGTGCATGTGTGTAATGACTGTAGCCACCTGTATGTAGAAAGGTAAATGAAAGCTATGGTAATGTAATTTAGGTTGTATCAATGTGGGATGTACATATCCAGGTCAGGTATGGTTAGGTCATATCCAACCATGAGGGTGTTGTTTACTGGTGTACAGCAACAGTCGACCATGTTAATGCTGACAACATCCGTGGGACCGTGGCATGTGTACAACTGAGCTGGTTACAAACAGTGGCATTATTGCATTGCATAACACATTATGCAGCTGTGTCTGTACATGGGTACTTTGCACAGCTGATGTAGGCCTAGATACAGGCCACCAATCGAGGATTATCTGGTGGCCTACTATACTATGTCATACCATATACGGATGTGTGCTGGTAGTCTGGGAACAAGGTGGTGGATGTATCTGAGGATGCAACCTATAATGTAGCATTTGCCACTGTCACCTGTACCTGACTCATCTGTGATGCTTTATGTTGGAGTACTGGTCTTTACACGTGAGTAGCCTTTACGAATATGTGTACACCACCACCTGGTATGGTCCATACCACTTTTATGGCCCACATGTCTGGATCTGACTTATATGGTGGTAGTGCAACTGCGCACTACACAGCCTTCAGCCAGGTGTTCCTCACTGCACAGATGTCGGTATTCCCCCATTGTAGGTTTTACATTGAGCAAATGGATTACTAAAGCCACACATCTAGCACAGGTTAGTAAAAGCATCCAATGCAATTGTCATGTAGGTGTCAGGGTGTTACTTTTGTGTGTAGGACATTTGCCTTGGAATGCGGCTATATGGGTAAATGTGACCTAGGTATTATCCACACACACGTGTAACATGGATGCATTTGCTCTCTGTTGATGGCTCGTCATTCAGTCATGACAGCCCGGAATGACAGACACTGGACAACCTCATAATAACAGCAGGACATTGGCTCATTGTTTTGGTATAGCAGTTGCCACCCATACCATGACATCACTGAGTGTGGCATTAATGTGCTTGGTAGCAAATGCCCCATGCAAGGTGACGGACAGCGGCATAACTTGTGTATATGACCAATGTGAGCTATACTTAGGGTAGCAGTCCAGTTAATAATGACAACTACTAACACAGGCGGGAGAGGTTATCTTGACCCCTGCACCTCAGTACCATTACACAAGGTGGCTCACACATTAAGCTTGCACATGCCACTGCTCCACTGTCCACAACCTGCTATCAATGTATGCCTTTCAGGGCAGCAAGGTGTGTGACACATGCTGTAGGTAGCATCCGCCTGTGCGACCCAGGTAACCTATTGTCTGTCACGTCCACACATGCATGAATGTGTAAACATAACATATATACGTCAGTACTTCATGTACATGTATGCATGTGTATCACACAGCACAGACACAGATATATAATTTACAGTCCACATACAGGTATCAGGTAGTAAACCAGTATGATGTGCATATATACTGACAGGTAAGCTGTACCTAACTGTAAACCTGTGTTTTTACAATAGGAGTCCATTACAATGTGTTCTGTACATGTAAGTGTTTGAACATGCACACTGTGGCCTTCAGTGGTTAGAATCGGAGTGCATCCCAAACAGCCCTGTGCTACTAAGTGTATGTGCGTACCCACTGCCACCTTGTGTAATTTGAGTCAGTGCATCCAACAAGCCCTTTGTTACTAAGTGTATGAGCATGCCCAGTATAACCTTGTGTAGTTGTAGTCATAGTAAATCCCAAACGGCCCTGTGCTACTAAATGGATGAGCATGCCCACTGTAACACTGTATAGTGATAGTAGTTATCCATTCCACAGATGGCCATACTCCAATTCAGGTTCCTGTTGTACAACTATACCTCTCAGGCCTACCTGCGGATGGTGTGTGCATACAGGTTGCAATGGACACCTACTTTAAACACACAGGTCTACAGCTATGTACTTTGTGACTGTCAGTCTCCCTGTTGTTGTCCTCAATTGTAGAAGGGCAGTCTGACTGCCTTGGCATGTGTAATCTCTGTGGCGCGTCTCATAATTGCGTAGCACTGTAATAGTGATCCTTAGATAGGCAGGAGTTCTGATCCCACCACTGGCAACTGTGTGCGTGTGTTTGTGTGTGTGACAGCAAATGTCTGAGTGTGTGTGTCAGCATAGGCAGTGTGGTTGTGTGTGTGTATTTGTGTCTGCATCCTGTCATGGCAGCGGGTTTTGCTGCATTCCAAAGAGATACCTCCTTTTGCACTGGCCTTTATCCTTGTCAACCGCTATACCTCTCTCTTCCCCATCCCCACTGCAAGTAATCAGTCCTGTGATGTCACCAAGCTCAGACGTGGAATCAGTAGGTGTAATTGTATGTGTTCTGTGGCACATACCTCAACTGCATACCACTGTACTAGTTACCTTTACAAAGGCAAGACGTGTATGCACAATACTGGCAAGTGTGTGCGTGTTTGTGTGTGTAACTACCCTGTAGCCAGGCATACACGTGTAATGTCTTTTAGCACACCATGGTAGCCATCTGTGGTGACCGGTGTCTACAAAGTATTACATAGTTAGGAATGGTAAAGAATACACAGTCAAGCACGACTACAGTTGGGTATATTATTTTCCTGTGCCACTGTCGAGCAGTGACACAGAAGTTGTCACTGGGGTGTAGGTCCATACTCATCATTCCCCCTCCCTAACTCCACAATCCCCGGGGTAGATTACATTAGCCATCATTCCCCACCCCAAACTCCACATACACAACAACCATCCCTTCTCTGGTAAACTGCTTATGATTTAAATGTTATAACACAAGAGATGCCTCTGTTTTGCGTATACGTCAGTTCCTTTGGTACCCTTCTGTGTCACAAAGGGCATTCGGACGTGTGTGTGTATAGATATATATATATATATATATATATATATATATATATATATGGTTGTATGTATATATATATATATATATATATATATATATATATATATATATATATATATATATATATATATATATGGTTATGGCTGTGTATATACATATATATATATATATATATATATATATATATATATATGTGTGTGTGTGTGTGTTTGTGTGTGTATACACATCCCGTAGGTGCATATATATGTAGTTATGACAGCTGTACAGATGTAGACTTGTCTTTGCTGTTTCACAGATTACAGTACATTCAAGGGTACGGGTACATAGGTACACAAAGGGACTGTCCCATTTGTTTTCAGTACTGTGGAATACCTGTAGTAGGATGTGCATTATAGACTCCATGCAACATGTGTACAACCTAGATGGATTAGTGGTATGTCCAGTGACCTCAGTGTGCATGGTCCAGGGTTCCAGACCTGCAAGCCTTATTGATACTGTCAATTAGGACTGCATAAGACACTTTTAAGCAGGTGTAATTGTGTTTTCGTGACAGTAAGCAGCGGTTAACCACAGGTAACAGACATGTACAACCCGCGGTACACTTGGAATGCCCTTCTTTGGCAATACTGCTGATGTCACCCACCTACGAATGCACCTCTGGGACTGCTGTAACCCAGTATTCTCCGTAGCGCGTGCTGTAACTGCGTATTGCTGTAGTGTGATAAACTAGTTAGGTAGGGGTTCTAGTCCAAGAGATGCCAACTGTGTGTGTGTGTGTGTGTGTGTGTGTGTGTGTGTGTGTGTGTGTGTGCGTGTGTATGTCTGTCTGTCTGAGACAGGAACTATGCTTTTTAGAGTATGTACACTCTTTACAATTCACATGACCACCTTTGGCAATCCTGCTGATGTCACCCACCTAGGCATACACCTCTGGGACTGCTGTAACCCAGTAATCTCCGTAGCACGTGCTGTAACTGCGTAATGCTGTAGTGTGATACACTACTTAGGTAGGGGTTTTATTCCAGGGCATGGCAGGTGTGTGTGTTTGACTGTCAGAGGCCACGTGGAGGTGGCTGTGAGTGTCTAACCAGCGGACATGTTGGGGAGCAGATTTTGTAGTTTTCCTATATGGTGTCCGTCTTATATGTCACAATGTCCATCTCACGAGGAGTACAGATGTTAGTCAGCCAAGGGACTGTGTTGGCAAGCCATACCCCTACATCTGGCAAAAGGCCTGGTGAACAAAGTATGCAACCCTACTATTACCCGGAATACATCCTGAACCCATGTGTCATACAGAAACACACTTGCCCACAATATCCCGCTATGTTACTAGTACCCTGCACATTGATGACAGATAGTAGGCATGGTGTGATTGCAGTGGGCTGCAGAGGGCATAGCACACTGCACAGCAGTACAATAGGCACATAATTGCGGACAATGTGCCTTCACTATGTTCCCCACTGGATGCCTGCAACATATGTGGTGCCATCAAATGTGATCCACAGAGGCCATACAATGCCTTACAAATATGCCCTGTATGTACCGATGCCACTGACACCAGGGAATACCTGCATCATGCTATCAATGCAAGTGCAGGGTCAACCTGCTGACTACAGGTTCTGCCACACTAGGCCAGTATTGGCATATCGGAGGATAACAGTCTGTGCACACATGTGCCAGCCAAACTAGGTGCACCTGTACATGTCACTGTACATTATTGTGGGATATGCACATCCCAGGCAATGTCCATGTCAAGGACTATCAAACACAGACATGGCAAACATTACAAAGCTATGGCCATACACAATGGTAACCAGGATGTCAGAACAGTTCATACAATACCCATCTGTGTGGGACACTGCAAACACTACACCCCTGTACCACACTGCACACCACTGTCTGGTGGCGTGATGCCAAGGATTACCCCTCACCCAGCCTTGCACAGCCAACCACCACACACCCATGAAGCAATGCACACATGCATGTCACTACTGGCTCCTTGTGTCTGCGTGTGGGGTATGATGCTCACAACCACAGTCACTCCCAGTATAACTGCCATTGGCATACCGACAGATGTCAAACACGTTCACATACCCTAGCCCATAGAACCTCTGGATATCCCCTGTGGTGCATGTAGTACCTGTGCATTACTGCAGTGTGGCAAACTAAGTGGTTTGGGAGTGTATTTGTGGGCCTGGCAAAGAGTGTCAATGTGAAGCCATTAGACAGTGTGGTTGTGTTGACAATGACATCTGTTCATGTGGACAGCCATGTGTGCTACACCTAATGTATGTCTACTATATCTCTGTTGCAGATGTAGCACACCAACACACATATATGTTCTTACAGCACACCAACATGTCAGCTTTGTGGCACATGGAGTAACTGCATGCACTTGTAATAGTAATGACTAGTCAGTCAGGGGTTTGAACCCCTGTACTGGTAGGTATATGACAGACGATGCTTAGGGTTTAGTCTCCAAGCCCTTTTCTGATGTACTCTGTCTCTGTCTGTCCCTCCCACACACACTCTGGTGGATGTGGAGGTGTACACCTGGTCAGCAGCAGCTTGTGTATTGTAAGTGATGGTCATGTTTGGGTGATGGCCTCTGCACCTATTGCAGTCCTCCTCTAGCTGATTGCATGTGGAACAGCTGTGATAATGTTCCCATAGCCATTCGCATGAAAAACACAGTACAATATCTAGGAACATCATGTTGGTGTTTGCCCATGACAGTCACTGTGAGTGGTACCTGGATCTGGTGTTTGGTAAAATGAATCACAGATGATATCTGGATGTTCCTCAAACAACATACACAGTGGGAAATAGCCTAAAGACAGGAGGGCGATGTGCCAAACATGGCTACAGCATGTAAGTACAGCTATGCTTCATTGAGACAACTGCCTGTTTAACAAGGCGTGTGTGGTAATGGCTATTCTGCATGTTTTAAAACTGACAAGACAGTGCTCTGTTTGTGAGGGACCCCCATCTGTAGGGCCATCTGTGGACTGGTCAGTGTGTGGAACCATTTGTTTCCTGTGTTACTCACTGAACACACGTCTGTGAACAGCAGGAGCATAGTGTGAGGACTGCAGCCAGTACATGGTGATAGTGATGTGTTATTGCCATCGCATCCCTGACTGGACATATGTCACATGAAAGAGTGGTATGACAGACACTGTCTGGGGTTCTCAGTGACATGACAATAATGGGCCACTGTTCAAAGCTGCAGTCACAAGTCTTCTACACGTTGTACAGATGTCATGCAGTATATATGCATGTGTTGTGCTCTCTCTGCAAATGTATACCATTTGTTGTGCTTGGTTGATGGACATATCTATGCATGCTGTTGTAAGTAATCCTGAATGCTGTTGACTATTACTAAGCTATATCTGTGTGTAAACTGCAACACCATAGGCTGTACGGGTTTGGAGGTACCATCAGAACCTCCTGTCCCACTTCAGCTGGCCATGGCAAAGGGCACCAGCACATCTGGGGCCCAGCCTTGGACCTCCACTTCGGTTGGCTCTGCACCGCCTTCTGGTGGTACCTCCACTGAGGATGGGGTTTGTCCCCCCTGGGAGCAGGTCCAGACAGGGACATGTCTGCTGTCGTACAGTCTCGGATGTGGTGCGTAGGGGGCTCAATAAGGGGTTTTGAGGCCAAATACGCCAGCTCAAAGGCAGAGTGTCACATTTACAGGGTGAGGCTGCCCCTCCTAGACAGCCCCCAGCACCGCCACCTTTGCAGCTGTTTTGGTGCAGTGGTGGCTGCCCATGGCTAGGGACCTCCATCCCGTTTCCATATGGGGGCTCATGGGCTTGTGAATGCCGAACACCCCTCCCCATCCGAGGTGTATCCCCCCACGTGTCATATACCAACCGTGTATGCTGTCTTGTCTGTCATCCTACCCTACCTATCCTCCACAAGCATACCTACTCTCCATCCCCAACATCCCACTCTCACCCTACGGAAACAAAAGGCCAATCGGTTCCTACAACATTATTTACCCCATACATAGCTGTCAATTTCCCATCTGTGTCCACTGGACACATGTAACCCTTTAATATGCATCACAACATACTCCAGTTGTCCTCACCCCTGTCTCTCAGGCGCACGATCCTAGTATGCACATGACTCCTAAATGTTCCAGGTACACGTGATGCGGACGACCCCAATGTACACACAATCCTAAATGTTCCAGGTACACGTGATGCGGACGACCCCAATGTACACACAACACTACCAGTCCCTCTATGGTTACCCCATTTAACTTTATCATGATGATGATGTCACACACAGCACCTTGCAAGACTACTGTTCTCACATAATGATTGGACAGGAACTGTTGTCTTAATGTAAATAACATGCACAGAGTGATGTATATGGCCAATGTACAAATGTTTGCGTGTATGACTGACACGTCTGTCTGAGGGAGTCTTGATATTAGATAGGACGACACCACTACATAAAACTGACACTGCTGGTGTTTCCCTTTTCATTCCTTTGTAATGCTTTGTTGTCCGGGGTGTTCCTGATATATCCATATATATGTATGTATCTATATGCTGGACATAAACACTCATACATACATCTACATGATGGAATGCATTTCCTATACTGTTGAATGACTGCGCTGATGATATGTTTGTGATAAGGTCTAATGTCTGTATATCTGCCATGGCTTAGTGGTAAATCACAATAGCTGTGTGTGCAGGGTTCTGGTTTCGAGCCTTGCAGAAGCTGTTTATTTTGCTGCGGGGCAGAACAAGACCATTGGATATGGTGTGATTAAGGCACATTAAAGCAGTTGTGAGCGGGTGTGCGTGGGTTTGCGTGGTGCTAAGCAATGCTAACCTCTGGTTACAGTTTCTTACACTCAGCCTCTACATTGCTTTACCAGTGTAATACTCGCATACTGGCGGCCAAACAGGCTTACACCCGCTTGCTCCCGCACTTGCAAATGCACTGCTTTTGGTGTTTGCATCTGACACTCACGCCCCTGCGTGGGAGTGAGGACTACGATATTACCTTGTGATGCCTATTGCATCGGATTACATGCCGTTCAACTGTACATAATCTGCGGCCTGTCCAGAGTTTGATTCATATTATTGGTGTGTTCCTCTTACAAACTGCACCCATCAGGCTAATACATGGGAACTGACACTCTTCAATACAAACAAGTAATTGGGTTTTGGAACCAACATCCTTCAGCCGAGTCATGCTACTGCATACCTAATATTCTATCATCTTTCTAAGGTTGTCAGTGGAATATGTGCTTTCTGTCCCTATCAGACCTCTCATACGATTGGGGAAATATACAAACTGCATCGGTGACACAGCATAACAACATCAGGGACACATTTAAATTATTGGTGCTATTAACCTGACACATTGATAGACTCAGAGCATATGAATGCATACACATTGTCTGAGGTAAATTATGTTTATAACTCTTAATTGTTGTCGTTATTCATTATGTGTAATTCACCACCTTTCCTCCAAATGTCACTAGTTTTAGGAGGGATTAAGTGAGGCAGAGTTAGAAACCGAGTCGAAATCTGGGACATCCCTGGAAATCGGGGACAGTTCAGAGGTATGGTCCCTATTTGTTCCCCCAATGGTTTATGTCCTATCCAGTGCATATGCTCTTAGGGGTTGGGAGGTATGGGAGTCAGCTGTGCCAATTTCGGAATATTACTTACATCCCCAGGGCGGTCCTAATATGACTGCACCAGCCAACACCTGCACGCCCAGGCCCATAATTGCATGCCCATAGTTCCCCCACCTGCCACTCCTCTACAGCACTCATCCTTACTGTGGGTGCAGGTGGGGTATAAGCATACCACTACACACTGCCCACTCTCCCAGTGTCGGGACACATGTCGTATGTTGTGTCGACCCATGGGTTATCAGGCTTGCACAACCTACTGGTCCGTGTACATCTACAGGCTGGTTTGATAAGTCATTACCGGGACTGCCTCCAATCATTAAATTTTGGTGTCCCACAAGGGACATCGATGTCTATGTTTCAAGATTAGACCTGGCAGGTCTCTCCCACTGGTAGTATCCTGCCAGTGGTCTGGGATGCAGTGGTGTATTTACCTTTATTGTGTGTCTGTAAGTCTCACCAGCTTAGCGGGGGGGTGGGGGTTGATGCTACGTGTTACATGTTTGTTTATTGGACCCCTCACCTTCATATGCACGGCCACTGAACATATGTTACTCGTAACTGCTGTATCATATCCAAGCTATATACATGTGTATATTTACAGTCACATATATATATATATATATATATATATATATATATATATATATATATATATATATATATTTACACTACTATATACAGATATATCTGTATATGTATGCATACACATATATTTATATTTTGCTGTCTATAGATATATCACAACATATGGGTCTATGCGTGTCTGCATATGTATATATTTATATGTGGGTATGTATCTGTATTCTGTCTCTGTATGTATACATTTGTACTACGGAGAGGGAGAGGCTTATCTCTATGTCGCTATGGGTAGATATACACACACATACCTCTACATATATACGTCTACATCTGGTTATTCCGTTCCTTGCCATACAGAATACACTTTGCTGCAGTGGGACTCATAGTGGGTGTGGCTGCTCATTGGGCGACGCCTCTGCCCAATTAGCACATTCGCTTACATGCCTAGGGCTGTCCATATAGGCCCACATCAGCCAACATCTGCACACCTAGACCCATAAGTAGCTACCCATAGTTCCCCCACCTGCACCTCAACAGCACTCATCCTTACTCTGGGTCCTGGTCTGTTCTGGACACACCACTACACGCTGCCCACTCTCCACTTCACGGGACCCATTTCATACAATTGTCTCAGCCCATGGGTCATAAGGGTTTCCCACCCTTGTATTCCGGGTATGTATACACCCCAGCCAGAATGGCCAGTCTATCACCTTCTTTTGGTCTTGGCAATTTTTTGGGGTGTCCCGCAAGGGACGCTCCAGTCTGTGTTCCAAGATTAGAATTCATGGGTGCACTGTGTACCCCTCTGGTTGTATCCTGCATGTGGTCTGGGGAGCAGTGGACTCTTTACATTGTTTGTGGGTATGTTTCCCGTGTCCGGCTGAGGGGGGGGTGGAAGGTCATGTACATGTTTCATGTTTCTTGCTTGGGCTCCTCACTTCCATTGGTATAGCCTGTGAACATATTTCATTCTTGTGTGCTGTTTCCTATCATAGCTGTATATCTGTGTATATCTACGCACACACACACACACACACATATATATATATATATATATATATATATATATATATACATATATACATATGCATATATATATATATATATATATACATACATATATATATATATATATATATATATATACCTACATACATATATATATATATATATATATGTGCGTGTGTGTGTGTCTTTAAAGCAATACATACCCCACGCAAATGCACTTACACATGTTTACTGGTGTTTACATATGCTTGACCTGCTTACTAGTGCCTTATTAATTATGACACTGACACTTCACTCCAGTTAACTTTCAATTCATAATTTGCAGGTTATACAGCGGACAGATGTCGCAATATGATCATGTACAGATTACCGATGGTAAATAGTATGTGATACAGTGGGATTCAGTTCAGGAATGTCTGTTTGTTAGGGGGTTGCTCTAACCAATACACTATTGCTGTGCTGCTTCATTTGCATATATACCCATATACCCATGGCTCCTGGTTCCTCAAACACACACCCCAATGCCTCCCTAACATTGCTGTCATCCATTCTCCAGTCTGATTTGCGGTGTATCCACACTGCTACACATTGCCCACTCCCTACTCCTATAGACCCATCCCATCGGTTGACTCACTCCACGTATCCTCAGAACTTCCAAACATTTAGTCTACAAACATTGGTGACGTGAGCGACCAAAAGAATACTATTCACAATTTTTGGGTTATCCCACATGGGACACGCATGTGTTTATGTCAAGATTAGACTCTATACTTCATTGCATCCTTACTCCCATTAACATGACACTACAATAAATTAATATGTATGACTATGTGGTAATGCACACGCAACACGAGAGCCTAATTATGTATGTGTTCGGCATATTTCTTTTACAAATAGTCCGGTTTAGTAATTGGCATTGCCGTAGCAGGCAGATCACAGGAATGATTCCATGTGTGGGGAAGTCTTCACATTTGATTATTTACAGCACAGCACTGACTTCGGACATTGTACACACTTCTGCGTTTTAGCAGTTTCGTCCCGTCCCTCTTCTGCACAACCTATTATTCTATCTACTGTCGAGGTTTGTAAGGGCACATTCATGTTATTTATGTCTGCAAATGGAATTAATGCGTTACAGAGAATGTACTTCTACATATTGAAGTCTGCATGTGTGTACGCATATATACCTATAACGAACTTGCTTACCTCCACAGGGTGGTCCAATTAGAACCAGCCCATCCAACCCTGGCACGCCTGGCTCCATAATTTCATACCCATAGTTCCTCCACCCCACCCATGTTCAAAATATATGTATACCATCCATTGTCCATTTGTTATCGCAGCCATGACACACCTCCACACATTGCCCTCTCCAGAGCGTTACGGGCCCTACACGTATGTTGTCCCAATCCATGTATTCTCAGGCTCTCCCACCATTCAGTCCTTGAACATACCTGCCCTTGCTTGTGTAATGGTCGGAAGGCCAAATGGTCTATCAATTTTTGGGTAGTCTCACCAGGGACTACCCTCTGTGTGTAAAGTAGACTTAGCAAATCAACAATGTTACTCCCACTGGTAATATCCTGCCTGTGGTGTGAGTAGCAGTGCTTTGCTCACTCCTGCCCAGCTGGATATGACATACGCTGACAGCGCTATATAATACTGGGGTTGCTGTTGATTCCCTTCTCATTCCTTTTGTATGCTTTACTGTTACATCGTTCTTTCTTCATATATATATATATATATATATATATATATATGTGTGTGTGTGTGTGTGTGTGTGTGTATATATATATATATATATATATATATATATATATATATATATATTTATTATATATCTGTATATACTTATATACATTTCCTATGCTGGGCACTGCTTAGACCCGTGCAAGTGCACTCAGACTTGCTTACTGGTACTTGTATGTGTTTACTGCTGCTTATTTGTGCTTATACCTGCTTACTAGTACCTTATTCATTATGACAGTGCCACTTTGCTTGAATTATATTTAAGTTGAATACCTCATGCGATACACTCTTATGTCTGTTTTACGGCAAAGCGACATTCATTCCACATGGAAAATAATATGTGCTATTGTTGGGCTCAAACCATGACTGCCTGTTTGATAGGCGGATGCTCTAAATACTACACTTACATTGATTCCGCATGTTTTTCTCTATTTGAATGAATATGATGTACAAGCTACGCTCGGCGGAGGGCAGCGACGTGCAGACACGCTGTACTTTGCTTACACCTTTGCTATTACTGCAATTCCCTATAGATCCTTTCTGACTCAGTTACACAGCAATTTTTTTCACTATTTCTAGCATGTCGAAGGGTCAGTTGCTGGCGTCCTCTCCTGTTCAGCTGGTGAATCTGGGAATCTTGAGGCAATGTTACAATTGCCTCATGTACACAGACAACCCTCTCCTCCTCCCAACAAATACAAATATATGCGAGAGATGCAACTATATAGCCAAACTGGAGGCTGAGCTCTTTCAATTCAGTACTGGCAAGACCAGTCAGGAGGAGAAGGTAACCATGCACACCACAAACCCAGTCTCACATAGAACTATCACAACTGCAAACCAAATACATAAACACACAAAAACATACTTGGAGGCGCTGATTAAAAATCTACCAAAACAACAGAGGCCTCCAAAGCAGACACCCAAGCAACCGCCACCTCAAGACATAGCACATGCAACACATAGTTCACAAAGTCAGTGTGCTAAACAGTCACAGCCCTTAAGGCCAAACAACATGCCAGACACACTTGTAATAGGTGACTCCATAGTCAGACACACTGATGTCCCGCTCACCAGACTGAACAAGGAAAAGGTCATAGTAAGCTGCCTGTCGGGAGCTAGAATCCGCTACATAACACAAGCACTTAGGTCACTCCACAGCAAGTACAAATGTGACTCAGTCATTGTACATGCCGGTGTGAACGACCTGAGACGTACCTCCCTGGACTACATGAAAAGAGACATAGAGGAGCTCTCTGATTATGTAGCTCAGGCCGGTATGACCCTGACCCTGAGCAGCATCTTACCCTCACCAAGAATGATGCCACAGTACAAAGACAAAATGATCAGTTTTAACAATTGGCTTAATTACTGGTGTCATTCTAGGGGAATCCAATGTCTGTCTGCTTGGGATGACATGCTTGACAAGCCACGCTGCTCGCAAGGGATGGCTTGCACCTGTCACCCTGGGCTTCGGATATTGGCCAAGGCTCTTGCCACCCCCATAGTGCCTTTTTTAGGCAAGGCTCAAATGACAAACCTACCTCCCTAGAAAACACAAGTGGAAAAAAACTAAGGGTAATGCTGCTCAATGCCAGAAGTCTAAACCTCAAGATGCACGCCCTCGAAGCCCTCCTCAGTATGGAGAACATCGATGTCTGTGCAGTGACTGAAACCAAGGCTCCTGAGAGCACCCCAGCACTATCAGGTTTTACCTTATATCATGCTTTCCGGCCCCAAAACTTGGACCGAACCACAAAAGGAGGGGGAGTATCCATATTCATCAAAGATACCCACACCTCCAGGTTAGTGGCAACGCATGAAGCATCGGAGACCATCCAGGTGCAACTAACCATAGGCAAAACTGCCTTACAGTTTGTAGCATGCTACAGACCACCCTCTCAAACTCAGGAACCCCACACAGCCTTCCTGAAGACACTGGAGAGTATGAATATCTCTCCAAATACCATCATATTGGGAGACTTCAACTACCCAAACATAGACTGGGAACATTACTCAAGCCCCAACACCCTAGCCCAAAGGTTCCTAGAATTCATAAACTCAAATGCAATGGAACAACTAGTCACCATTCCCACAAGAGGAGACAATATACTAGACCTGATCATCACAAACATGGGGACAAAATGCTCCACACCGGAAGTATATCCCTCTTTGGTAAGATCAGACCATAAATTAATCTCACTGGAAATCCACATCCCGCCCCCACCCCCTGCACAAAAGACCACAGTGAAGAACTTCTCAAAAGCCAACTTCACACTTCTTAAGACTGAAGTGGTATCCTTCAAGGCCTCTTGGCCAGTGGAAACCACAACCCACACTGCTGAATCCTTTGCAAAAGCCTTCTACGGGCACCTTCAAAAATGCATGGATCATGCAATCCCAAATAAAACCAAGACCCATTCCCCCAAAGGCAGGTGCCCGGTTTGGTGGACCCCAGCCATAAACAAACTTTACAACAGGAGGAGGAAGCTACTACATGACAGAGCAAAATTCCTAAAAGGGAAGGCATCTCTGGTCAGTACTAGCAAAAAACTACGATCACTCATAAAATCATCCAAGGCCAACTTTGAGAGAAAAATCGCAAAAGACACAAAAGACAATCACAAGGCCTTGTTTAGCTATGTTAGAAACCTGGGTGGAAACTCCCAGATATGCTCAGAGTTAGTCCAAAATGACACAAAATACACTGAACCCACTGACATTGCCAACATTCTGGCAGACAGGTTCAGTGCAAATTTCTCCTCCCCCTCCCCCCTAAAAGGAGAAATAACTATCCCAGCAGAATGTAGCCTCCCTAACATCTCAGATGCCCAGGTGAGAGCCGCCCTCTCTAAAGCTAAAAACACAGCATCAATGGGACCGGACGGTGTCCCGGGCTGTGTGCTACATGAACTCCAAGAAGAACTAAACCCACACATAAGGCTACTGTTTAATCTCAGCCTTACTACAGGATACGTACCCAAAGAGTGGCGTACGGCAACAGTGGTCCCACTTCACAAAGGCGGTGCTTCTACGGACCCTGGAAATTACCGCCCCATAAGCTTGACGAGCCTGGTCTGCAAAGCTATGGAGAGGATCATTATGGAACTCATAAACAAAGACATTGGGGACCTACAGACATTGGATCCTACCCAATTTGGCTTTGTCAAGGGCAGATCCTGCCTTTTGAACTTGGTCGACTTTTTTGAAACAGTCACTAAGGCCATTGATGAGGGTAAGGCAGTTCACACAGCCTACCTTGACCTTGCAAAAGCCTTTGACACAATACCCCACTCGGGCATCATAGACAAACTCACCAGCTTAAATGTAAACCCATATGTCACAAGATGGGTTGCAAACTGGCTCAAGGACAGAACCCACAGGGTCAGAGTTGCTGGAGCTATGTCAGACTCTAAGCCAGTCACAAGCGGTGTCCCACAGGGCTCAGTCCTGGGATCCCTCTTGTTCGGCATTTATTTTTCCGAGGTACAGGCAAACATAGGAGGATTGTGGCTGACAAAGTTCGCAGATGACTGCAAACTGGGCACCATAATTGATACTCCAGCGGACACAAACATCCTTCAAGAGAGGCCTCAGAAATGGATAACTGGTGCCAGAGCCATGGCCTTAAGCTGAACGCCAAAAAATGTATAGTCATACCCTTTGGGAAAAACAAGGTACCCACAAATTACCACATAGGTGGTAATCCATTAACGGAAGAGGTAATCAGGGACCTAGGGACCCAGGTTGACAGTAACCTCTCATTTGACACTCACATTGCCAAAGTGGTTAGGAAGACCTTCTATACTGCCCACCTTATCATGAAGGGTTTCACATCTAGATCAAGAGAGGTCATTGTGCCCCTGTACTCTTCTCTTATCAGGCCAATGATTGAGTACAATGCCCCATTTGGGATGTATCTTACCCGGCACCTGCAGCAGTTGGAAAGACCCCAAAAGTTCCTCACCAAGAGGATAAAGGGTCTTAAACATATGTCATATGCTGCCCAACTGAAAAACTCCAGCTCTATTCAGTCGCATACCGCCTACTCAGAGGTGATCTGTGCCTGACGTACAAGGCCATGTCCAATCCGGAATTAATGGACATGCTCCACCTCAGAAAATCCAAATCCATCAGAGCCACGAGAGCAAGAGACTTAAACCTCAACACAGAAATAAATAGGACGTGCTGGAGGGACAGATTCATAACCCAGAGGCTCCCTACACTCTGGAACAGAATCCCAATCCATGTTAGGCAGAGCCCCTCACTAACTCTATTCAAGAGAAATCTTGACGAGTGGATGGGAGATCGTAGGTTTACCCCGGGGGTCATCTCTGTGTCACTACTAGAGGCACAGTAAACTAAACCCTAAATGGGCGTAGTATTCTCATCCTAAGTGGTGGTGAAAGCTACACACACTCTGGCTAGGCTTATAAATGCCCTAGGGCAGATAGCCTAGTATGAACCTATGAACCTAATTCGAATGTATATTAGGGACACGGGGACAGGGAATATAATTGTGACAGTTCTAGGGTCAGGGCTCTACATTCCACTACGTGCTTGTGTGTTTACTACTTCGATTTTATTTCACTGTTCGTGGACACTCTTGTATGCTTAGCATACATTTCGGTATCCACGGACACTGACTTACTATTAGGGGCGGGCTCTACTAGTAGGCATAGTAGGTTTTGCATGTGTCGGGGCATGTTTACTCCTCCGTAGAGCACTTGTACACGCCCCCTGCACTTGCACACATTTCCTGTGTACGTCGAGGGTGCGGCGGCACGCCCTCATTCATATGGCGCTGCTGCACCATCTGTAGTGAGGACGCTTGCCGCAAGGCTAAAACCGTCCTTGCGCCGAGCTTCTTGAATCCCGGGGTTTGTTTTCAATTTTTATACTTTGCTCTTCTGTTACAGTTTAGTCACACACAATTCTTTCTGGATGTAGGATTGTATCTTTACTAATATAGGTCTTGGTTGCTTTACCATGGCCAAGTTTACAGTATGCACTTGACATGCACTTCCAATTAACAAATCTTCTTGTGGAATACCTATCCAGTTGCTTATTTGTGCTTTCATAAAATTAATACAGTCTGTTCCCTCCATTTCTTTCTGGTACAGCAAAAAAATCTATTTTTGTCTCTATGCTCTGATTTCTAACTCTGCTATTTTCTGACGCAGCTCTTCTTGAAAAGCCTCATATTCAGCCAGCTTTTTCTTCAATTCAGCCTTTGATTTTTACAATTTTATCAGTTTATCTAACAGCCAGTTAAAGCTTCTATTTTTTCCAATCTTCTATTTGAGTTGATGTATTCCTTCCATTTTCATTTATTTTAATCATCTCTGAGTGCATATTTTAATCATCTCTGAGTGCATTTAATTTATTTGTTTCCTCTAAATTACTGGAAGCCATCTCTTGTACCAAAGATGAAGCTTGAACTGGTTTTTGCTGAACAGCTTTAGGATTCTTCCCAGACAGTGTTTTCTCTTCGCCTCTTCTGGTTGATCTTCTTTCAGATTTTCCACTTTTTTCTTTGCTGGCATCCAGGCAGTGTACTTACTAACGAATAACTGAATTTATTTTGAAAAACAGTTTGAAATGGCACTCCTTTTTCTCATTTCTGTTTTATACTGGAAGCTGAAGTTAAGCTGCCAGTGTGCAGCCATCTTAAAGTCATCATCATCATCATTATTACTACTAAAATATATTTATATTTACTTATATTACCTACATAATGTTTGGAAGTTACCTGAACATCCAAGGCATGCCTAAAACTTTTCATATAACTACATAAATAAGGTAGAACAAACTAAGTCTCCAGACCTTGTGCAGTAAACATTCTAGAACAGATGCAATGGCAACAATGTATTCTACAGTAGAACTTTTATTCTATATGAAACGCATAAAACAAACTCAGGATATGTGACACTAAAGATAAATTAAAATAGTGGAACTAGAGCTACAATGAGAATTAGTCGCTTTACCTCAAAACATAACATGAACCTATACACAGCAATCTTCTTCTCCTTTCAGCTTTTTGCCAGTTACAGTTCACAGAGCGATTGGCAGTGGAGTTTTACAGTGTCAATTGCCAGCCCAGCACCCAAACTTCTACAGAAGGCACATATACACACACACACACACACACACACACACACACACACACACACACACACACACACACACACACACACCTAGGGCCAATTTAGGGTGTCCAATCCGCCTACATGTTTTTGGAATGTGGGAGGAAATCGGAGCACATGGAGGAAACTCATGTAACTGCAGGGAAGACATGTAGACCCCACACAGAAGGCACCTGGACGAAAAATGAACCAGAGAACCTCTTGCTGTGAGGAAGCAACGCTAACTGCTGCACCACCACGACCGCTCTAACCTATACACAACAATAATACATTTAATTAAGCAGTAAATTATGACTGGATTATATCAACTTGTTAAACTGAACAAGTGGTGTGAAATGGGGTAAAAGGTGAGGCCAAATTCAATAATGCCCTCAAGGCTAGATTAATATTCATATAATACAACAAATGATCACAATCTACATATATCACAAAGCGATTTTATTTCTGTTTTCTTATGCGGCCACAAGTCTCATTAAGTATATAAGCAAGTGCATTATGACAGGGGGTGCTTGGAGTGCAACAACTAAACATAATCAAGCATTACAAAGAACTTTCAAATAATATTCATGAGTAGAATATTTCAATTATAGTTTTGATTATTTTTAGATGAAAAGATGATCAATAAAAAAAAAATCTATAAATAGCAGTAAATGTTATGAGACTGGGAATGAACAGAAGCATCTCGGCACCTGCTCATTTAAGTAACAACTTTAAATAGCAGAACTAAAGCTTTGTAATATAATTATTTTTGAAAACATTTAAGATATCTATCAGAGATCTAAGTGAGACAAAAATACTAGAAACTTTAGTATTGCACTTCACAGATTTCTGGAAGTGTAACCCCAACTGTACAAACTGGGAACAAAAGGAAAGTTAATTACAAATGAAACAAACCACCACCAAATGTTCCACTTTGTTTATATATGTAATTCAACACACACACCACATGGTAACTTTACTTTTTCAAGAACAGAAGCTGCAAACCAAAAGTGCATTTTCTTTCTATGCTACTACTGAGAATTAACAGGTGTTTTGAACTGCATACAGCATTACATACTGGGCATCTGCCAATGCATCTAGTTTCCTAAAGACAGGCACCTCCCTATTCTTCTGAAAGCACTTTTGGAGAAAGCACAAGCAATAGAGTCTAGTTATAACTTCATTCTATTTTCTGATCACATCTCCAAATAGTTATACCAACTGAGAGTATAGATCCTTAGGAATTTGAATGAGGTGGTATTAGTGATGCAAACTGTAACAGTGATTGACATGATGGAACATCAGTGTTTGCAATCAAGGCAGCAGAGAAAGTTTTTTCTGCTGGTCACTCTTCACTGTTCGCTCAGCATGCTTGGGATTCCATTCTCACCCTTGTCTGCAGAGTAGAATTTCATGTTAGGTTTAGAAATAGTCCAGCACGCAACAGGCCAAAATCTGCCTATAAATGTTACAGTTTTAGAGATGCACTATTTTTCGATAACCTCCTTCATCCTTGCCAGTGCTGTAAGGATGGCAGAGCCTACCCCAGCAGCCAAGGGATACAAGCCACTGAAAACATTTCTGAAGAGGGCATCTGTCTACTGCACAATGTATGCCCTCACTCACACATGACACAAACTCTTACTGTGAATGCACAGTATGCCAATTTCAATACTGTACGTACCTGGTAGGTTGGAGGAAACAGGGCAACCCAAAGAAAACCCACATAGACATGGGAAGAACATGCATACTCTACATAAAAGGCACCGTAGCTGAGAACTGAACCTCAGAACACCTTGCTGTTACACAGTAATGCTGCTCTGTGTCACTACACCACATATTTAAATAAAATGCTGTTTTATTACAGCCACAGTGGCGCTCATCTACTCAACAGTGTTGAGAAAACTGATGGTCATCATGCAGCACATAATGGGTTTTCTCCTTTTCTCTCTCCCTCTCTTTAAAACAAAGCGGCTACACCACAGGTTCCTGCTAACTATAATGTGGCTGCCTAATGAATCCAATGTTTTTGTGATCCAGTCAATAAAAAAATGATTAGAATCACATAAACCCACATATACATGTTCTAAGATGTATAAATGTGGGACATGTAAGTTTTGTAGCTACATAAATGATGTGCCCTATGTTACTGTCCCGGGGTACAACAGAAGTATAGCCTGTCCAGGTAGGTGCAGTTGCAACACCCAAAGGGTGGTATATTTTGCAATGTGCATCACCTGTACTGGGTTTTACGCTGGGAAGACCACACGTACATTGAAGGACAGCATATCTGAACATCTTAGGGCTATTAGGGTAAAAGATTTACATAATGCCCTATATATGCAGTGTTGCTTGTTTAAACTACAAGAAGTTTATAATTTTTGTAATTGATAGGGTTGTTCCCAGTGAGAGAGGGGGGGTGACAACCTAAGGGTTTAACTTTTAGAATATAAATGGCAGGTTATCTTAAATGCAATTTCTCCACCTGGTCTAAATGATGATACATCTATAAGGCCGGTTTTGAAACAGAGAGCTAATAAACTGTGACTGTAGAAATGAGATAGTTATTCATCTGTTATATATACCACAGCATTTTATATGAATGTTTTTTATATTTGAATATACCTTCACAAAGTTTTTATTTTGGCAGGAATGTTTATGAATGCCATTGTTATTATTTGATGATAGTATTGGTTTGAATGTGTTATTTAGGGATGTACCTTCAAAATGATGACATGTTTTTTTACTGGAGGTTGAGTAATTGAAGTGTATATAAATAATGTATGATTATGGTCTCCACTAACTCTGTTGATGCCATTAGTGGATGGTTAAAGCGCTAAGTTTGTGGCGCTACAATAAAACCCACTGGAAGTGTGCTTTGGCTCGTGTTTTTCAACTTGTGTTTTTTACTTCTCAAAATATAGCCAGGGAGTGGGATAAAATTAGGGTGAAGTTTAAAAATAGGGTAGAAATAAAAGAAAGGGAGATATAGCTAAGAAGTAACAAGAATTATTTAACGGGACTGACAAAGTATTGCAGAATAGGGGAATCTCAAGAGGAGGATCATCTGCAGAATGCCAAAAAGAAAATAAGGGATTATCCTGAGAATATACACTAGTTTTGAAAGATTACTGTTAAGCAACTGTTTTCTTTTTTTTTTTATAACAACACTAGAGCACAAAAACTTATATCACAATGACTCAGGCAACAGAAAGTAGAAAGGACTGTCGCCAAGCTTAGGGAACCTATAACAATAAAGGTAATGAGATGCTACAGAGATATTAGAAATATTTCGGAAATTCTATGAAAGTCTTGTATAAAGCAGAGAAATATGGAAATCAAGAAAAGATACAAATGGAAATGTTTATGGAAGAATTAAATATGCCAAGGTTAGAGGTTTACGAGGCTCAATTACGAACAGTTAGGATAGGAATGTGATGTATAACCAATCTACAGGAAAGTCCAGAGGAACAAATGGTATTCCTGTGTTCATTTGGAAGGTAGGATGGAAAAAACTGACAAAGATCTGGAAGGTTTTGTTTAACAGTATTTTAAGAGGACCAGAAGTACCAACATCCTGGAAGACAGCAGTGGTAGCTATAATACTTAAAGACGGTAAAGATCCATCAGATCCAGATTCATACAAGCATGTTAAGCCATGATTATAAAGTGTTCATGTCTATAATGGCTAAAAAAATGTCAAAAATAATGCCAAAATTGATACACATGCATCAATGTTGTTTAGTGGAGGGAAGGCAAACATTTGACAACATTAAAACAACACTGATGAAACACTGATGATCCAGAGGGAAGCAGAATGTAAGAAAATATCACTGTTGTTTGTGGGTCTTGATACAGAGAAAGCATTTGACAGAGTAAGCTGGGACTTTATGAGCAGGACAATGGAAGCATTTGCATTGCCTGAAAAAAATATAAGGTTGATTAGGAGAATATATGAATTTAGGGACATGAAATTTAAAGTGGGTGTTGTGTTCTCTGATAATTTCGAGGAACCAGGCAGGGATGTCCTCTTTCCCCTTTGTTATTTGCATTATATTTAGAACCACTGGCAAAGAAAATAAGGGACTCAGAAATTCAAGGATATAGCTGATATGGTAGTCAAGAAAAGTTGGCTCTATTTGGAGATATTATTTTATACCTGACAAAACCAGAAAGAAACATTACAGTGTTGTGGAACATTTTGAGACAATTTCAAATCTTTTGGGATGCAAAATTAATGAAGCTAAAACAAAGGCAAATTACCCACATATGAAATGGTTCAGCAATATCCATATTTATGGGGACATGATAAAACGAAGTATTTAGGAGTATGGATTAAAAATGATTCTGGTGTGGCAGCTAAAGATATGAGGGAAGAGACTAAACAAAAGATAATACAAAAACTGAGAAAATGGAAGCTTTGTTATACGGATATGTATCTCCCTTTAGTCTTATACACAGGTCAGGCATATTTTCATCAACCAGAGGAGAAGCTGTGGATAGCAATTAATATACAGATTTGAAGGACTTTATCTGGGAGGGGAAGATAGCAAGACTCAAGTGGGATAAGCTGATTCTTCCAGTAGAACAGGGTAGATGGGCAGGGCAGATGGGGAATGGCTGACTTGAATGAGGCATTTCAGAGCTACACAGTTAAGGCTCTTATACATAGCACAAGCAGAAAACTATAATTCAAAGTGGAAAGGAATGATGATGAAACGGGGGGAAAGCTCAAGAAACAAGGAGAGAATGTGATTTTGGATGCAGGCCTTTACGGAGAATAACAATAATCATACAGAATATTACATCTAAAAAGTAGAAGAAATTATCCAAAGAACTAAGCCAACATGGGAATGGAGAAAGGAGATTCTGCCGATAAGGGTGACTACAATTGGGGATATATAAATATATATATATATATATATATATATATATATATATATATATAGAGAGAGAGAGAGAGAGAGACAAAAGGCAAGAGGGGGCTGGAATTTATGGCAGAAAACTGGCAAAGGAACCAAGGTATTGGGAGCAAGTAACTGGAGAGGGAAAGACGATAAAATGGAAAGCAGAGATTGTCTTCCCTATCTAGGACTGATATCAGAGTATAGGCAAACAGAAAGAAATAGGGGGTCCTAAATGAAAGACCAGCACTGGTAGAGTTTTTAGTAGAATTTAGAACAGAAGCTGCCAGTAAAAAGAATAATTAGTACAGCATATACAATATTGCATGATAACTATAAGAATCAATCAGAGGAGGTTAGAAAGACTTGGGAAAAGAAACTGGATAAGGAAATCACACGGAAACAATGGAGGATATATGCATGTCTCCCAAATATGCTACAAATCTAGAAAATTTAGGATTTTTGCTTGGAAATGTTTACATCGTTATTTTTATACCCAGAGTAGACTCCAGAGTATTTTTCCTCAGGTAGACAGAAAATGTTGGAGGCATGACAGGGAACAAAGAAGTAACTGGGAACATATTTTCTGGGAGTGCTTTGAGTTGGCGGACTTTAAGGATTCCCTGCAGGATGCACTGTCAGAGATGCTGGGTAGGCAGACTGGGGAGACGAGGGAGATTATTTTTCTGAGCTATGATACAGAATCGGAATTGCTTAGACATGGTAAGGCCTTGCTGTGTCTAATTATGGTGGCTGCCAAAAACACAATTAATAGAAAATAGAAATCAAAATATAAACCAGCTAGACTAGAAGTAATGAATATAGTAACAGAGATAAAACAACTGGAACTGAGGTCTTTAGAAAAGGGAAGGAGCAAACTACACAGGAAAAAAATGGGAACTGTTGGAACAATACATACAAGTGGAATGAGGTTTAAAAGAAGGCAGGACTTAAATAAGCTATGTAATGTTTGACTGAAAGTGATTGGGTAGATTATAAGTGATGTATAATGTTTGCAACTGGGAGTGTGTCAGTATGGTTTGTGATATAGAATGCCTGCAGCTAGGATTGTGCCGGTGTGGATTGTTTTTATTTACATAAATGTATGACTGCCTATGCCGTAAGTGATGATTTAATAAAGATGGTTCTTGTTTAAAAAAAAGGCAGGAATTGAATAATTTATGTAATGTTGCTTAGGTTATATGATATATAGAAATATATGATAAGTCTAATGTTTGCAAACATAAACTTGTTAATACAGCCTGATTGCTTTTATATAAATGCAAATGTACCCATGCCACAAGTGATAATTCAATAAAGGTGTTTAAAAAAACAGTTGTTGTAGATTGCAAATAAATCAAGCAAGGAATGGAGCATACTGGACATACGTTTTCAGGAGGAGATTATTTTTGCTTCATGTAATGTTTTACTACCTTTGATGTGTTGTGATTATGTAGTTAAAAAGGTTAAACTATGACTAGATAATTCTGCGAAAATTAAATCTAAGATTAATATCACACTATATGGAACCAAAACAGTCAGTATGGAAAACTAATTGGACTAATGCATCCAGTGGAAAGATTATAGAATGAAAGTGGCAAGTTTTAAAAAGGAAATTGAAAATAACACAAAAGAAATGTTTAACATCAGGATTTAAGCACATAAGGTCAGGAGGATATATTTCCCTAAAGAACAATATACTTAAGATTACAAATAAAAAATATAAGAAATGGAAATGAGGTTGAACTATAAATTTTGAAAACTGAAATAAACAACTTGAACAGGCATATTAAACACAAGATCAGGAAAATGTGAAGAAAATATGCATAAGGGTATTGAGCATAACAGGAAACTATTTTACAGACATACAAGATGTGGTAAGAGTAGAGAGATACAAATTGATAAAATGTGTGTAGATTCTAAAATTTATTCTCAAACACAATGGATTACAGATGTTTACAAAATCTTATGCAAAACAGTTCTGGCTGAACAAATCAGGTGCTAATAATATTCAGCTAACTTCATATAATGAAATTACATTATACTGAAAAAGTATGCAAACTGGACCCAAGGACCCAAGCAAAACACAGGGAGGAGATGAAATTACTAATAACCTGAGAACATTTCAGCAAGAACATACAGTACCACTACATCTGCTATTCACTAGGTCATTCACGTAGGGGCAGATTCCTCAAAACTGGAGACATGCACTTGTTAATAGGACAAACTCAGAGTCACAAAAGGCCAATACATTTACTTTCCTGCTATGGAAAAACAATGGGGAAGATTATTATTGCCAGGTTTGGAAAGGTTAGGACATGAAACCATATATCAGCATGCATATGTTGGAGATAAATATCTGCAGTATGATGTTCCGTAATAATATAATAATACCTATAAATGAAAAAATGTGCTGTGATGTAATGTATAACATCAGCCTCTGATATGATCATACACAAAACACTGACCAATAAATTAAAACTAGGTATGTCAATGACTTGAAAATGTGCAATCTGATTAAATCTGTTAAAGACAGGACATGTCTGCAAAAACAGTTAACTAAACAGACCATGTCGACACAAAGATATGATGATAAATACATCAAAAACTAAGCATAATAGATTTGGGAGACAGTGCAGGGTGGCTACATAATATAGTACATAGTGACTGAAACAGTAGATTAAGGATTTGAGCATGTGGGTAGATCTAGTGAGCTTTTCTGATCATATCCACCAATAGGTTAATGACAGTTGTAAAACTAAAGGCTGTATAAAAAGATTAATAACATTTAGGCAATTAGAAATGATGAAATCATTGTTAATTACAGTAACCCCAAATTAGAGCATGGAACTATAACACTATGGAAACCTTGCAAGAAAATGAGTGCGAGTAAACTGGAAAGAGTACAGTGGAAATATACCAAGGGCACCCAAGGATGTGAATGCTTACATTATTATGAAAGATTAAAATATCTGAACCTGTACAGTGTCTGATATAGATATTTGAGAGTAGACCTTGTTCAGGTTTATAGAGCATTTACAGATAACTACCTCTGAGAATGTTTGGGGTATCAAAAGTGGCAGGGAATCATCAGACAACCTGTGAAGGACATTACATAGACATACGAGATGCTACGTGTTCTACGAGGGAGAAGATGATAAATAGCAAAGACTACCAATTTAAATAACAGCAAACACTAGTTTAGATATTTAACAACTTGGACACTTGTTTTGGAAATGACTGTTTTGGAATACTGGCAAGCTATAAGGGCATTACTGCCCTTTCTTGAAATATCTGTATGTATGTATGCATGCAAATACATGATAAATTCAGTGAGTTAATTTTCTGTACCTTTCCTAAGTACAGAAATGTCATCAAGATCTGGAGTAATGACATACTTTTGCTCTGAATACCACGTTAATGGATTAGTATACATAAGGATGGCACAATGCCTTCATGGCCATACCACTCTTTAGATAAAAAAAATCCCTTCAAAAATATAGTTGTTATACAACACAATTTCCACAAATTCTTTCAATAATCTAATCTCTACATCTGACAGTCACATTTACTTACAGTAGCCAAGGACCATTCCAGACCTGTGTGGTGTGGGGCCACTAAACATAACTCTTATCAAATCAACAGTGACCAACAGCAAGTGATTGTCACAAAATTCCTGCTTCAAACTACATAAAATGTGCCATAAATCTTTTATTATGTAGAGGCACTTCTGATTAAAAAAAAAATTATCATATCAAATTAAACTGCTAATGGCTGAGTTTTTTTAACATCCACTGCTACAATCAGGAAAAACAGTGGACTGGAAATATTCACTTGCACTTTTAGTATGCCAAATATGGTAGGCACTACAGCACTGTCCATTTCTTATGAATCTGTAACAGCAAGTCATACAAATCAATAGCTTCATAAACTACAGTTGATTTCATTTCTTGACACTATAGCATAAAAGTTAGAATCACGCAACACATCCAACACATTACTGACATAGTATGTAGTATCCATAATCACCAGCCCTCCCCCCTTAATCAGGTTTCAAGACTGGCCCCATATTAATAGAATAATTTATTCTCATCTTGGGACAAACTGTACCAGGGGTGGGGTGGTATAAAGTCATCACTTTCCATTACGCCATTATGTCAGCTTCACGCATCTTTTCAAGATATCCTTTTGTACAGTGCATTAAGTATGTGAGCATCAATAAGTTTTCAGCACTGACTACTACATGCAACGTGTGTGTGTGTGTGTGTGTGTGTGTGTGTGTGTGTGTGTGTGTGTGTGTGCACGTAGTCACATGACAAACAGTGACAACTCCAAGGATGGTGCTACTTACTTTGAACCTACACTGAATAAGTAAAGCAAGTTAAAGTTTGAATTTGAGAGTTTATTTCCTAAGCACTATTACAAAACAGCACAGGGCATGGATGAAAGAGCAAGAATAAAATACAAACAGTTCAAATCTAGCAAATAATCAGTACATATTACAATCACCACTACAATTACACATACAATAAAAAAATCCTAATTTGAAATAAACTACAAAAAGAATGCAGGAAAATTCAATATATTTACTAGCTAAGAAGTGAAAAATTGTATGAATCTTCAATGAGATAAAAGCAGTCAAAGCTAATTAATATAACTGTCAACTTTAGGTAGAATCCATTTGCTTGTAGAACATATGAAAAAAAGAAACACTGATATTAGCTGTTAAGTCGGAAAAGTCTAAAGTGAACAGTGAAACTCCAAGCAAGTTTGCAGATAACCCAGGAACTAGCCAAAGTTTCTCTGAGGAAGTCCAACTGAATCAAAGGTCATCCATGTATGGGAAGTTCAATCTCAACATAAAAGTTCATGAACTTCATGATGACAATGATATTAGCCTTTTCAAAAGAAGCAGCAACAGAAAATTTTAAGTCGACAAAAGTCCAGTCAGAAGTGGACAAAAAAACAAAGATCCAAGCAGAAACAGTAAAAACAAAAACTTCCAACCGCAAGGCAACATTGCATTCACTTAAAAGAAAATGGAGAACCAGTCAAATCTTCCATGTAACAAGTGCTCTAAATCAAGTGTTAGAACACCAAATTATCAGACAATTCCCCCCAAAGCTGCTAAAATGCATTAAATAACTCATCCCAGAAATATCTAACAAATCTACCCTGTTGAGGTTACGATAACAGAAGCATACCAGCAGCAATCAGTGGAGTCATGTCAATAGATCGTTGGTAGTTCGGTCAAATGCAAACTGACAGAAAATAGTTAGGCAAAAGCACTTACAGCAAAACTCAAAGTAGGTGTTTTTTTGTGTGAGGCAAGCCCTCTGTGCCCCCATGTAAGGGCACATCCCAGAAATTAAATGTATATACTCCAAGGTCGCACAACAGTAGAGACAAGAACATGTTCCACTGTCTCTGATGGTGCTTTCAGCTAAATATTTTTGGTCAACTTGCATTTGACCAAAATGCATTTGGCACACTGACCTACTTCCTAATCGGTCATCTTTGAACATGCACAACTTACTTTGATTAAGCAGGAATGTGAACTCTGCAGAAGAGGTTAGTGGCACAGGGAGACCAAAAAGTATGCCAAGGGATTTTGAACATCAACCAGAGTTATTACTGCAAAAGGAAGCTGATTACTGATTTAATGTGCAACCTAAATGAAAGCAACACAGGAGTGCAGTTCCTTTCCCCCCAAAAAGGAAAAATACAGGAATATGATGGCATCAAAGGCAATGGCAAAACTTGTTGAAACATTCTATCTAATTTCTATTAAGGTAAGAGTTTGCTGTTGTTACCCAGGTAATACATTGGCAATGAGATGGGTTAGTTATCATAAAAATAAATACAAATAAATGAATCTTTACTGGAAATTTAAAAGAATAAATCCAAGGAACGTTCACAAAAAAAAAAAAAAAAAACTAAAAAAAGACCGCAAAATGGCAAATCATTTTAATTCATTTGTTAACTGGGTAAGTGGACTGGTCTTTGTCATGCCCTTTTCAGCTATGACCCAGTTCACAGGCTAAGGGCAAATTAAATATATGTGGACAATTTATGGCGTGGCTTATCAATCAGCAGGTTTGCTGGAAGTGGGAGAAAATGGGGAAAATGGTTAAATTTTACAAAGTGAGCAGTACAGCTCTCAAACTCTTAGCACAAAAATCTGGACAAAGCCAAATTAATGGGGGAATGAAGCCCCAACTATAGTTACACATTTCAAATACTGCCCTTACAAACTTATAAAAATTGCCAGCATATAAGGTCTTATGTTACCATGCATTCTTCTGAAGGATACAAAGTCTGAAACTCAAATGCCTTTAGTGAAGTCAGTCCTCACTGATTTGCCACAAAAAAACAAGAAAATCACAAATTTTATGACAAAGACCAAATATATGAGGCACAAATCTGGCATTCTGCAATAATCTGGACAGCTGAGAGGTATGGTAACCCAGTGGTCAGGATCAAATTTTGGACCGTGGAGTTGTTAAGCACCACTGTATCATCAAATAAATACTCAGCTGCAGTACATTCAGAGGAACAACACATCACCTGAAATTCAGTACCAGAGTGCCAAAAAATGCACCTATGTATTACTACAGACTGCATCTTGAATCATGAAAGATTTTTATCATTTTCCACTGACATCATGGGTACAACCTGCCCAAAAGGTAGCAGGGGGATGGGAGAAGCCTGGGTGTGGTCTGGCTTCACTCACATGAGAAAGTTTCCACCAGATATCAAGAAATTGCCTGACACTGAGGGCATGACCTTTGACATCTAGTGGTTACTCTTTACCCTGCGTCATTAAGCCCTGCAGGACCTAAGACGACCTGGGAAAAAAAAGACCTCTGTTGTAAAAGCACCCATCTGGCAATCTGAGGGACAATTTCCAGGTGGAGACCAATGATAATGAAGCTCTAGCTACTGACCTTGGAGATAAATAGTGTTTATACCCCATGAAGCACTGCAATAGGGTGGTTATCAGGAATGTTCCCCTACAGATCCCTTCATCATCTGTCATGGTGAAGAATGTATGCAATCTCAATTCCTCTGTAACTGAGAACCATGGGGCATATGAGGTTCATTATGCCATCTTGGAACAAACATGCATACACACCATCGGGGTCAGCTGGCAGTAACTGTCCTCCACATCCTTTACTTTTCAAGATGCTCTAGCACCATCTTGAAATCAGCCAAGAGGCCTTGCTGTTGATCCATTTGCTAGTCACTCAACTCTTACATCTTACGGGATTGTAAGGTAAGCTTAGCGTTTCTTCTGCCTGCATATTCGGGATGGTGGGCTGAAACCCTCAGTACTTTTGGTAATCTTTCACTGCATTTCACCTAGACAGTAAACAGAATGTCAATACAATTTTTGGCATTTATCTGGCAGCCAGAGACATTCTCGGTTAGCTTATACTTCCAATGCAATGACTGCGAGAAGTTTACCATGACAAGCATCATAATTGAGATTTAGCCTATGTAATCAAAAGAAAAAATATGGTGGACATAAAGATGCGATGAGGGAGTGAGGGTAGACTTGACTTTCTAGTTTAGCATGATCAGATGATACATAAACCCTCAACTACAAGAGGTGAAGAGAAAAGCAACCAAGCTGAAAAGAACAAGAGAGGACAATCAACAAATGTACTCCTACAGTGTGGGATGACAACTCATTATCAGATCTAACAATTACCATTTTTTAAACACAATACATCTTTCTTATTTCACAAGTAAACAGTAAAGTCTGTGTCATAGCGCTTGTGAATTGCATTAGAATATATACAATTGTCAAACGTTTTACATTTTTGTTTATCACAATTTGTACATCTCATGAGGCTTACTGAATTTTGCAAACTTGTAGGTCCCACTATATTAGTTCCCATTTTTTATGGGGGATCTACTTTCATAACTATGCACTTCACTATTGTGCAGTAGTACAGTCATGTCTTCATTTAATGAACCATTTAATATTTCTGGTGTAGCATCTAATAAACAATAATCACAAGTTCACAAACAAACAACCAAATCTAGAATAAAGACAGTCTACAAACTTGGATCCAATAATTCCATCTTGGTGCTTCTTGTCACCTATAAAGTCAACCAAGTGTGCTTTGAATTCTGAAAGACTGCAACTACAACATTATTCAAAGTGAAGTTTATCTCACAAACTGGACAACGACAGAATAACAAAGTGACCTCTTTATCGTGTTTTAATAAAGTGATTATGTAACATTGGTTACATATATCAAAAGCCTCCCAAACATTATGCGTATTGTAATTTCAAGTTTGCAGATATAATTTTTTCCTTGCGATTCTTTTTCTTGCCCTCACCTTTTGACCTCTTAAGGATAAAGGCAGGGCAGTGGACTCCCAGATTAACACTGACCTTTTTATGGTACTTCCTACTCACTAACCCCAACCCCCCATGCAAAACATCCAAAGATGTCACTACAGGTGCTACGCACATAATTTTCACAAGTGCAAAAAGAAATTATGTGGGACGCCTATCAAGGAGGAACACTGCCCACCAACCACAAAATTTCTCCTCTCTCTAGCTAGCATAACAGCACCTGGATCACCTGTCAAATCTAAGTGACCAGTACTGCAGCTAAGACCATTCCCACTGATGTACAGAGGCAGTCAAGTTTAATATTAATTTAGTGCACTACTGAGTACTGTACTGCACAGCATTTTGTCGGGGGGGGGGGGGTCACACCTCATAAATAGCTACTGGCTGAATGAGTTCAAAATAAAATTAAACACCCTTAGGCATGCCTGCCTGGATATTTCAAAGTGCTAGAGAAGAAAATACTATATAAGGAAAGATAACGACAATTAACCAAGTCCCAGTTTAAGCTTGTTGTGCTATTTTCAGGGAATGGGAAGAATACGGATGGAATATTGAAATTTCACAGAGTTTCTTTAAATCTTTAAAACAAAAAGCAGTAGGACAAGCAGATGACCCCTAAATAACTATCATTTAAAGAAACACAGGAATGCAACACCCCAAAAAGCAAGTCAATAAAGTGTCAAAGTGGAGAGTCAATGTTTTATACAGTTCTGGTAACAGAATACCATTTTACTACCTGCTATACCACTGTTGTAAGATATTTACCGAAGGAAACATGCACAGCAAAAAAAAAAAACAGAGCAAGGACACTTTGAAACAGTTAAAACATGCGACAGTAACTACTGCATGAAAAAGGGCAAGGCTAAAACAAAGGACAAACATGCTGAAAACAGCAAAGAAAAATATCAGAACTCAATCTGCAACAAAACAAGGGCTTTCACTAGGCCTACAGCAGTTTCAATAAATGAAACATTCAAAGGCTTCAAAGTTTTGATTTGCTTCTTCTGTAAGATTAGAACTTAAGCAGGTTAACCAAAGCTATAAACAGAAGAAGGCATTGAACATTCTGTAAGTGGCATCTTGCTTTGTTCCCATTCACTGCCTTCCTTATGCCTTAAACAGTGCATTTTTTTAATCTCTGCAGAATAACTCTTCATTTAATCACAAAGAGAGTGAGAGAGACTGCCTTTGACTTGAGCTGTAAAATGTAACCACCAGTGATGTGCATAAAACAAACAAACAAAAGTTAAGCAGGCATACATTGTAAGTATAACACTAACTTGGTACTTATAAACATCCTTTCTAAACTGTGCCCCAGGGGTTTTCAAGAATTCACTGAATGAGCTACTTAGAGTAAATAAAGAAAACTTGGTTTTTGCCAGATACATTTTTAATGGGAAAAATAATTGTTCTACTCAACTATTATGCACAGCTACTTGTGTAATACAAATTTAAATGAAACATCTTGACTTATTTTAGGACAGTCCAAAATGTATTGTGATCATACACTGTTATACTACTACTGTGAAGACGCACATAAAATCAGTCCTGTGTCAGAATTCATAATGAAGTAACTACATTCAGCAATTTGTTCAAATGGTAAAAATGGTGATTTTAGCTCACACACATATAGTTGCTTTAACACAGATATTCTCAATTTGCTACAGCACGTAAGCACATTACTGCAAAACTGCATTTAAAGACAGTTTGTGTCGCACCTTAAACTGTTTTAGTATGGATACTTTCAGTCTGCTCATTAACATACACACACACAACTGCAACAGTTTTTTCAGTTACTGCTTATTTCTGTATCATCAAAAGTAAAGAAATGAAGTCTTGTGGTTAATACCCTTTGTGTTTATTACCAAGAATTGTACAAGCACTAATGCCCACATCTTTATCCCTAAAAACACCCAAATACTTCAGTGAGAGCTGATTTCTGCATAATGAAATATCAGAAAGTGGGTTCCAGCACGGGAAGCCTGGAGTATGACCCACAAGACCCAGCCAAAACTGACAATACTGTAGAGGGTAGCTGTGAAGCAAACTGCATGTTACCAAGAAGTGTGGGTATATGTAATATGTGAAATTAAAAGAAAACAGTTAAAAGAATTTACAAGGAAGCATAATTGTACAACAGAGAAAATCAAATAAAAAAGTGAACAAGAAACATGAAATAAGAATAACTTGTAACAGCAATGGTCAGAAATTAGAGTTACAAGGTACACAGAAAAGTATGATAGTTGAAAAACAAGTCATGTGTACCACGTCTCAACTTAATTTCTCAAGAATTCTAGACAAAGCCTAAAATAAAGATGTGAAAAAGGCCCAAAATCAGAAACAATGTTGGGTTTCTCAGAACAAGCTGTGTTTGAACTCAGGAATTAAGCAGGGATGTCCTCTTTCCCCTTTTTTTTACTTGGAATCTTTTTAGAGCCATTGGCAAAGAAAATAAGGAACGCCCAAATTCATAGCATATTTGTAGATGATATTACATTGTATTTGATAAATCCAGAAAAGGACACTCTGATGTTATGGAACATTCTGAGTCAGTTTCAAGTTTTTTCAGAACATAAAATAAATGAAGATAAAACAATGGGTATTGTGGTAAACTATGTATCCACACATGAATTGGTTAATACGCATTTATGGGGACATTATTAAATGAAACATTTTGGTGTATGGACTAAAAGGATTCTATTACAGCAGCTAAAGATATGAGGGAAGAGACTAAACAAAAGATAAAACAAAATTTGAGAAGCTGGCAGCTCTTGAATATGGATATGGACAGTAACATACAAGCAGAAAATGCTTCGATTCACCTTAGTTTTATATACAGATCAGGTGTACTTTCATCTACCTTAAGAGAAACTATGGACCATAACTAATAAAAAGTTGAAAAGATTTATTTTGGAGGGGAAGATGGCAAAAGTTAACAGGGATAAGTTGATTATCTCTACAAAACAAGGTGATTTAGGAATACCTGAGATGATCAGGTACTTTTAACTACACAGTTAAGGCTCAAACATAAAAGCAGAATTTTATAAATCAAAGTGGAAAGAAATGATGATGAAACTTGGGGGGCATAGTTCGAAAAGTAAGGAGAGAGAAAGATTATAGATGCAGGTCCTTCAGGAGAGTATCAACAGCCATACAAAATATTATACTCAAAGTAGCAGAAAGTATTCTATGAACTAAGCCAAAATGGGAATGGAGAAAAGATACTTTACCAATAGGAATGACTGTAAGTAGGGGTATAGAAAATAGGCAAGTCTGGTCTGGAATTTACCAGTAAAATTAGCAAAGGAATCAGTGTTGGGAGCAAATAGCAAGAGAGGAAAAGAGAACAGAGTGGCATGAGGCCAGCAGAAGTCTGGACTGTAGGACAGAGACCGTACTTCCTACCAGGGATTTATAATAGAATATAGACACAAAGAAAGGGATAGAGGAGTGCTCACAAAATTAACAAATGCAAAGCCCGGGATGTCATCTGGTCCCATGGATGCTGTATTCTTAGCTTTGGAGAGTCCGTTTTTTACCTGTGTGGCCGTTATTACCGGAATTTGGCAATCTTCCGGTATTGAGATAGGGAATTTAGGGGGTGAGAGGGGGGTGAAGTTGGCAGTCAATTGATCTGCCACGATATTGGCAATATCCTTGGGATAAGTATATTTAATGCCATTCTGTTTTAGCTCAGAGCAGATGTGAGCATTACCATTTAGATTCTTGACATAGTTATAGAATGCCTTGTGGTTGTCTTTGGTATCTTTGGCAATTTTATTTTCATAACTAGCTTTGGAGGATTTTATGAGGGATCTCAGTTTCTTACTGAGGCTGGTAAGGGAGTTTTTTGCATCCTGGGATTTTCCTCTTTTTTGCAACAGTTTCTTCCATTTGTTGTAAAGTTTGTTTATGGCAGGGGACCACCAGATTGGCTTCCTTTTTTTGGATGAGAGCATCTTGGTTCTATTTGGGATGGCACAATTCATGCATGAGTGGATGTGCTCGTACAGTGCCTTAGTGTAGGATTCAGCAGTTGAAAGTACAGTTTTGTACCTACCATAAATGTAGATGTCCGATAGGTATGCATCTGCAGTCATAACATATGGGTTGTCCTGCCTCAGGCAGCCCTTCGGTCGGCCGGATTCCAAAGTCTGGGTCTGCCCTCGGCTGATGTCACACTTTCCCCGACGTCAGAGCGTCTGGGGTATAAAAGCATCAGCCGACGCCATTTTCCTCAGTTTTTCTTGCCACAGATGTCAGGTGCCCTCTAGGAAGGCTAAATTTGGATAAATGCTGAAAAACATTTGCAAATTATATACATGAATAAACAAACACATACACCATAATAGATTCCCCCAGCTAGCTAAAAGAGGGGTAAGCACCCTAGGAATACCAAAGAGGGGAAGGAGGGAGGGTAATCCTGACTGCAGATGCATACCTATCGGACATCTACATTTATGGTAGGTACAAAACTGTACTATGTCCTTCAAGGATGCATCTGCAGTCATAACATATGGGTAGAATACCATAGCCAATCTGGGGGTGGAGGTACTAAGAAAAGGATGGTGTAGTTAAGATTCCTTGCAGGACTGCAGTTGCAAACCCTGCTCTGGATCTAGAGTACAAAGGTAGATTGTAATGCTTGGCAAATGTATGCACGGAGGTCCAAGTAGCAGCTTCTAAAATGTCCTTGGTAACCACCCCCTGTAGGAAGGCTGTAGTTGTGGCCGTGGCCCTTGTGGAGTGAGGCTTGATATTTTCAGGAACTGTCTTTCCATGAAAGGAGTAGCAAAAGCGAATGCAATTTCCTATCCATTTTGAAATTGTCCGTTTGAAAATTGCTCTTCCTTGCACCCCAGTTGCATATGCTACAAAAAGTTGGTCAGTTTTTCTGCTAGTTTTTGTTCTTTCCAAATAGTAGCGTAGTTGTCTGTGTATATCCAGGGTGTGCAAAAGTTTTTCCCCTTTGTTCTGTGGATTAGGGAAGAATGTAGGCAAGTGAATAGCTTGGTTCAAGGATACCTTAGATACCACCTTTGGCATAAAAGTAGGATTGGTTCTTAGTGACACTCTGTCCTGGTGGAAAATAAGAAAAGGCTGCACTGCCATTAATGCTTGTAACTCAGATACTCTTCTTGTTGAAGTGATTGCCAGAAGGAATGCAGTTTTCCAAGATAGAAACTGTAGATCCGCTGATGCTGCTGGTTCAAAAGGAGGTAGTGTCAGTTTTTCCAGCACAAAGTTGAGATCCCAGGCAGGTAGAGGGGGTCTTATTGGAGGTTTAACATTTTTGATCCCTCTCAGAAATTGTCTGAGGAGAGGGTGTGAGAAGATAGGTGGATCCACATTGTATTCTGCTGAAATTGCTGAAGCATGAATCTTAATGGAAGAATAGGACAGGCCATTGTGGAACAATTCTGCTAAATATTCTAGGATATGTGCTAGGTTTGCCACTGTGACATCTGTGCCCTTTGATGTGCTCCAAATAAGAAATCTCTTCCATTTAGCTGAGTATGTCTTCCTTGTGGAAGGCCTGCGAGCCTCCAGGATAATGTCCTTTACCCTCTGAGATAAAACAGTTTGATTGGGATTTAAGGAATCTTCCAGGCAGTTAGCTGCAATGTTTTCAAGTTGGGATGCAGAGTCTTGAAATTGTTCTGTGTCAGAAGAAGAGGCCATAGGGAAGAGGCCATGATTTTGCCTGAGACATGTTTCTCAATAGTGGATACCAGTGTTGTCTTGGCCAGTCCGGAGCTATTAGTATCACTTTTGGCTGTTCCTCCCTGATTTTCAGTAGAACCTTGTGCATCAATGGGAGAGGTGGGAAGGCATATACTGTTAGGGCTTTCCAGCTGAAAGAGACAGAGTCCACCCTCCAAGCTTGTGGGTGGTATGTCCTTGAGCAGAATGTCTTCAGTTGATGGTTGAGTGGGGAGGCGAACAGGTCTATCTCCGGCATTCCCCATGTCTTTGTTATGAGCTTTAAGATGTCTGGGTGCAGCATCCATTCGTGTGCATCCATAGGAGTTCTGCTTAGGCTGTCCGCCAGTGCATTTTCTTTCCCTGGCACGAATTGGGCCTGTAGTTGGATATTGAGATTCAGGCATAGATCCCATAGATTCATAGCCATCCGGCATAGTGGCTAAGAATGTGTGCCACCCTGTTTGTTTATGTACCACATGACCGTGGTGTTGTCTGTCCTTACTAACAGATGCCCTTGTTGGAGGAAGGGTTTGAATGCCTCGATTGCATGCCTCACTGCCAGCATTTCCTTTTGGTTTATGTGCATGCTTAGCTGCCCTTGAGGCCATAGGCCTTGGATGCATTTGTCCTCCATGTGTGCTCCCCATCCTCGGTCCGAGGCGTCTGTGGTGATGGTCTGCCTTGCTTTTGGTTTGCTGAAAGGCAACCCTCTGTTGGACTGGCAGGCCTGAGCCCACCACAGGAATTCCTTTTGAAGGCATGGAATGATTGGTATCATGGTTTCTAAACTGTGACTGTGTTGAGACCATACACTCCTTAGGTACCATTGTAATTTCCTCATATGCAGTCTGGCATGTGGGATTAGAATTATGCAGGATGCCATGTAACCCAGGGCCTGCAGGATTTTCCTTGCAGTGAGCTGAGTTTGTCTTGTCAAAATCATGAAGTCATCTGGAAGTTGTTTTTGCTTTTCTTCTGTGAGAAAGGCCATTTGGGTGTTTGTGTTCAGATCTGCACCCAAGAAGGTGATCCTTTGGGATGGTACTAGTCTTTACTTTTGGATGTTGACTGTGTATCCCAAGGCCTGTAACAGGTGTATGGCATAGGCCAAGTCCTTTTAACAGTTTCTTCTTGTTGTCCGCTTGTATTAGACAGTCGTCCAGGTATGGATAAATTTGAATTCCCTGTAGTCTGCAATGTGCAACTACTGATGCCAGGCATTTCGTGAATACTCTGGGCGCAGTAGATAAGCCAAAGGGCAATGCTGAGAATTGATAATGCTCTGATCCTGCAAGAAATCTGAGGTGTCTTCTGCAACTTGGTCGGATAGGGACGTGCAGGTATGCCTCCTTGAGATCTAGAGTCACCAGCCAAGACTCCTTGTCCAACATGGGAAGAAGTTGCTGTAGGGTCAGCATTTTGAATTTTGGCACAATGAGATAAGTGTTGAGCGCAGACAGGTCGAGAATAGGCCTCCATTGATTTTCTTTTCTTGGTAACAAGGAATAGTTTGGAGTAAAATCCTTGGCCTTGTTCTGAACATTGTACCTTTTCTATAGCTTTCATCTGAAGTAAATTGCTGATTTGTTTTAAAGCCTCTGTCTTCTGATTTGGTGGAAGGTTTGGCATTCCGCTTCTTTTTGGCAAAGTGTGGAAGTGAAACCTGTATCCTTTCTCTATTATCTGCAATGCCCATGTATCCTTTGTAATATAATGCTAGTTTTTTGAGAATAAAGCCAGCTTTCCGCCCAAGGGTGCTTCCAGTTGATCCCTGGTAGGCGGAATCAGAGTCAAGTCATTAAGTCTCTCCTGTAGTAGTGGTTGTTGTTGTAGCTGTTGCACTACTCCTCTGGTTGGCAGGCTGCCACTGACGGCCTCTGTAGGAGCCCTTCGATTGACCTCTGCCTCTAGAGCGCCTGTTCCTGCCTCTCTGGGCTCTGTCCGAGTCTGGAAAGGACCAATTCTTAGTAGGCCAGTTTCTGATGAATCTCGGTGGTTGAACTTGCAGGAAATCTTTAACTGTTTGCACAGATTTTGCTTTTTCTTCAACCTTTTTTAGAATCTCCTGAGCAGGGGAGCCAAATAAATTTTGTTTCTCCATTGGAGCATCGAGGAGTTTAACTTTGACATGGTCTGGCAAAGATTGCTCCTTCAGCCAGGCATGCCTACGAATAACTGCCCCAGTCATAGCTGATCTAAATGAAGCCTCCAGTGCATCATAGCCACATTTTAAGAAATGATTACTAACCTGTTGTGAGTTATGTACCAAATCCTGAAGGGATTTACAGTCTAGGGGTTCAGGAGAAGAAAGTTTCTTATTCAGTTCATCTAACAAATACTCTTGGTACTGTATCATATGGAATTGACAGTTTAATGCCCTGACAGAAAGAGTTGCAGATGTATACACCTTCTTACCCCATCTCTCTAAAGCTCTAGACTCTCTATCAGAGGGTAGGGGATTTTTGGCAGTAACGGCTGCAATCCCTTTAGGGCCCTGAGAAATAGTTTCTGGGTCTGCAGAATGGGCTTTATACAGATGGAAATGAGAATCAGTGACCCTGTAATATCTGTCAGGTTTGACAGGGGCCGGAGGAAGAGTATCAGGGGCTGTACTGACATCATTGTACACATCATCAATTACATTTAGAACCGGAGGTATAGCTAAGGGCCTATGCTGAGGCAAATGCAAAAAGGTCCGTAATCTTTTTCTAGAATCAGAGAAATCCTGACCTTGCCACTGAAAGTGTTCTCTCATGGAGTGTAAAGTCTCCCCAAAGGAAAACTCTTCAGGAGGGGAGGCCGAAGGGATAGATTCCTCTGCATCTGAATCCTCATAAGGCGAGTAAGCCCCTTCCTGGTGGTCTGACAACTCAGATCCATCCGTGGAATCATCTGAGGAGTGGGGTTCAGAGGGGTCAGTCCTGGGCCTTTTGTCTGGAGGAGGTTGAGAGGCCCTGTCTGGGTGAGGTTGTGAACCCCTAATTAAGGAAATAAGGTCCTCAGCCAGGCTGAGGATCTGTGAACTAGAGGAAGGCCTCTGGGGTGTAGATTTGGCAGGCAAGGCTTTTGAAAGTTTGGCAGCTTTAGCCCTAGAGAAGGCCTTAATGGACATAGAAGCTGGGGGCCTAGCAGCTCCACGTGCAGGGGTAGAAATGTCCAAAGGTATGGTGTCGGACAAATCCTGAACACAAGTTTCGGTAGGTAGTTCTGAAGCCGACTCAGCCAGGGCCTCTCGGGCCTCGGCGGTCGGAAGTATGGTTTCGGAAGAAGGAATCGCCGAGGACTCGGTTTCGGCCGAAACCGACACACTCGCGGTAGGCCTAGCCGTGGTTTCAGCCGAAACCTCAGGCCGCAAGTGTCTGTCCTTTTCCTTGCATTTTTTGACCATATGCGAAGTTGGAGTCTCCGACGGCATTTTATAAGCAAAATCGGCTCAAAAAAATTCCTCTGCAAACTCCGACCGACGTCTAAGAGTTCGTCGGTTAAAGGAGGCACAGGCTAAACAGGCCGATATGTCGTGGTCTGGGCCTAAGCAAGGAAGGCAGTAAGAATGGAAATCCTTATGAGGTATTTGTTTCCCACAAGTTAAACAATTATTTACTTTGTCTGACATCGGCTGAGGCAAGAAAGAGTCCCCAACGGGGTACTTAGCTTTTTTCGAAGTCTTCGGTAGCTGAAATCTCTGGATCTGACCGACCGGCACTTGCAAACAGCTTCTGCTTCGGGCACCACGCGGCAAGAAAGACTGAGGAAAATGGCGTCGGCTGATGCTTTTATACCCCAGACGCTCTGACGTCGGGGAAAGTGCGACATCAGCCGAGGCCAGACCCAGACTTTGGAATCCGGCCGACTGAAGGTCTGCCTGAGGCAGGACAACCCATATGTTATGACTGCAGATGCATCCTTGAAGGACATCTTTCAGTTCCCGTCTGCATGGCTGTCATGACGTTTGTCACTTCTGACTTGAGTAGCACGAAGTTGGCTCTGGAGAAGTTTTTTATGGAGGTTTCCTTACTGGGGGGGTGGGATGTGGATGTTAAGGGTGATTAGCTTATGGTCAGACCTGACTAACGAGGGGTGACCATAGGTGTGGAGCATCGATTTCCCATGTTGGTAATGACCAGGTCTAGGATATTGGAGCCCCTGGTGGGACTATGGATTAGTTGACCCAGGGCGTTGGAATTTATGAATTCCAAGAACCGTTGGGCAAAGGTGTTGGTACATGAGTAGTTTTCCCAGTTAATGGCAGGGTAGTTAAAATCACCCAGTATTAAATGTGCTTGGTTCTATCTTAATATTTTCTAGTATGTTTAGAAAGGTGTAGTGAGAATCCTGGGGTATGGTGGGGGATCTGTAGCAAGCTACAATTTGGATTGCAGTCTTACCTAGTGTTAGTTGCAATCAGGAAAACTGTTTTCCATTTTAAGAAACTCAAGTCAGGCAGGTTAGTTTGTTTAAATGTCACAAATGTTAGCTTCTCTAACACAAAATTAAAATCCTAAAGAGAAGATACTGGTTTTCTTGGAGGCCTCATACAAAACCATTTTCAAAAACATTTTGACATGAGACTGCACTCAAAGAGGTGGCTCCATGGGCAGACATACAGAAATGGCAAAAAAATGAACCTTGACAGAGGAGTGATATAAGCCATAGCTTAGCAACTCACACAAATACTGCAAGACCACAGAATAACTAGTCATGAATGGGTGCTGATAATACCTAGAAATCCTTTTCCATTAGCCAATATATGATTTTCTAGTAGCAAGCTTTCTTGCCACCATTAGTACCTGCTGCATGTCATCAGCAGCCTAAAGGGAATTAAGACCCAATCATCCAGTCAGTCAGCTGAAGTGGATATGGGTTGGGGTGTATCAAACACCCCTGATCTTATGTAAGTAGATCCTTTCTGTGAGGAAGCTTGTGGTAATTGCCCCTGGACATTTCCAAAAGAAAGAAGAACCACTGTTGCCTGGACCAGAAGGACGTCACCCCAATGATCTTGGGAGATTCCTTCTGAATCATCAAAAAGAGTGCAAAAGCATACAGGAACATTCCCTTCCAAGGAAAAGGAAAGGCATTGGTCTTCAAGGCCTTTTTGCATGGAGTCCTGGACCAGAATCTTGCCATCTGACTGTTCAGAGAAAATGCAAATAGGTATACCTGAGGAATTCCGCACAGATGGATCAAATCTTGGAAGATCCCCTTATCTAGTTTCCATTCTTGAGGGTCTGAATGTGTCCTGCTCTGCTTGTCTACCACACAACTTTGCTCTGATGGAATGTAGGATACCTGCAGAGTGAGGCTGTGCTGTGAAGCTATATACCAAGTTAACATGGTTAGACTGCAAAGTGGGTATGACCTAGTTCCCCCTTGCTTGTTAATGTACCACATGACTGTGGTATTGTCTGTAACAACTTGAAGAGGTCCTGGGGACCAAACATAATTCAGCGAGTTGAGTGCCTTGATCAGGGCAAGCATCTCTTTTATATTTATGTACTTGCATCTGTCCTTGGTGCTTCCCAAGCAAAGTCTGTAGTGACTGCTTTGGAACAGGGAGGCAGAAGCAGAGACTAGAATTTAGGGATATTTGCTGTTTCTACCAAATGATCTCTCTTCTGACAAAATCCAATACTCTTAGTGCAGTGGATAGTCCAAAACATAAGGCACGGAACTGGTAATGTGATCCAGACACAGAAATCCTTGAAAATGCCTGAAGTCTGAATGCATAGGGATGTGATTGTCATCTTTTAAATATAGTGTTCCCAGGAAACCTGAATGGGAAGGGAGAGAAAACAGGTTGTGAAGTGACAGCATTTTGAATTTGGACATGATTACAAAAAGTTTAGGAAAGAAAGTTCCATAACTGCTATCTAAGCATTTTCTTTCTTTGGCACTAAAAACATCTTTGAACAAAAACCTTTCTCAACCTGGGAAAGAGGAACTGGTTCTATTACTCCCTGGAAAAGAATGTGATGAAGGATTTTTACCCTCTGAAAAGGAGGGATTCTCCCCCACTGCCATATGTAACCTTGATGGATAATCTTTAGAACCCATTGTCCAAAACTATCTGTTGCCAGAGAGAAGTTGAGATTCAGACTCTCTGGAAGGGAAAGGGACTGCCAGGGAGAAGGGGTGGAGACAAGGTTCCTTAAATAGTCATTCTGACATCTTGGACTGCCCTTGGTTTTGGGGGGGGGTTACTAAATTATTTTTGAAACCCCCTTGCCACTTCTTTTTAAATGTCTGTTTACCTGCATTTTGTTGAGACTGTTTATTATGTTTTTTGCTAAAACTGGATGAGGGGTTACAGAATCCTCTAGAAAATTTGGACAAGGAAGGTTGAAAAACCACATGGATTCCTTGCATCAACTTACCCCTTGCATCACAATTTTTAATAACCTCTGCAGAAGAGGAACCAAAAACTACATCTATTGTCCAACAGAGAATTTAAAATCTAATTTTTCACTTCATCTGGGAGGATCTGGGAATGCAGCCAGGCAAACCTCCTGAAGAAGTATCAACTAAGTCATACAGAGACTGTAAACAATGAGTAGTGACTTGTACATAAATTATTTAAAGCAGATTCTTCTTTGCAAAAAGAAATGGTAGCCAAAAACGTTCATACTTTCACAATTAGTCAGAATAAACTAAGATCTGAGCCTGATAATTCAGCACTCTGAAAATCAAGTTTGCCGAAGCATATATTTTTTTCCCAAACTTATTAATAATCTTCCCATCCTTGTCAGGAAGAGTAACCAAATGTTTAGCACAAGCAGGACTAACTAAAACTATAGCTGTTGTGTCAGGTTTGGGAAGAGTGTATAAAAACTTAAAAGACTGAAGAACTTCATACATTATATCTGCCATTTTAGGGACCGCAGGTATTAAGAAAACTACAGGCAGTGAAACACACACATCTTCCAGAAGTGACAGAACTCAAAGAATGGGTGAAGATTCTGGAAATTCCTTCTGTAACAGTTCAGAGTATTTTCTGGAGGACTAAGAAATCACAGTGTTTTCCCAATGAAAACACTGTCACATTCTGGAAGCTGTCTCAGAGAAAGAGAAACCCCACAAAGAGAATCAGAATAGTACAATTGTGTAAAATTGTAGCATAACAGTAGATGTTCTTCTCTTCACTGGCTGGTTGTTGGGCTATCTTTGGCAGGAGATCCCGTCTGTTATGAATACAGCAACAGTGACATGGAGGGACATCTTAGCTCTCCTACGAATCTGAATCAGAAAACCAAAGAGAAAACCCTGCATCTCTCCCTTCATCTTACTATCTAGATTCAGAATCTTGAGTCTCTTCAGGAAAAGGCACATCTCTTTCTTTACCAGAAATCACCTGAGAAGGAGAATCAATAGTTTGAATTAAACCTTGAGCCAGACCCAGTAAACTACTCCTATCTAAAGAAATTTGAGGAGTAGTACATACAGGTTTAGTTTTCTGATTCTTTTTGACAGGAAAGAATGGGGCCAACGGTGTTACTAATGGCAACAGCAGCAGCGGCCTCCCCAGGGATGGGTGAAATATTCTAATTAAACAAGGAAGTACCCCCTTTTTCCTCTCCCTTGCCTACTGAGGGGACCCCAACAGCCACATACGGTGTGGCTAACACCTGGTCCACAGTCACAGTAGGTGCTACACCACGGGGATCCAGAGTAAAAAAATTAGTGGTTTGAGGAGCAAGCTATAGTCAGAGCAGAGTCACCCACCTATGGCTGAGCCAAACTCATAGCCTGATGTGGTGGCAAAAGTTGTATTCTTGTCCCACGGTTAAGATGAAAATGGTACCTCTTTCCTAGGGAAAGATAAAGGGAAAGCGGGTAAAATTTTGAAGTCCTTAAAAGTCATTTTTCCCCCACAAAAAATAGTAAAAAACATTTTAAAACACAAAATATAATTTTCCACAGAAAAATTGCTTTCAGTTACTTCAAACAACTTTTAAACAGACAGAAAAAAGAGTGGTCTTGGACAAACGCAGTTAATTCTCATGACAGCTCATTAAAATATACACTCCTAGCTTAAAAATACATTTTCTAAACAGGAAAGTAGAATAAAAGAATAATGTCTATAAAGTGCACAATTTTTCCCCAAAGGGAACTGGTATGCCCAGCAAAGGAATAGTACAAGCTTACCATCTATCCTTGAAAGTGTGCAGAGGAGTGTCCTTTGGCAGCAGGAAAGTTCTGAACAGCTTGGTGCCCAAACCTATTGTTTTAGTCAGGTCAGCTCGAACTGACTGATTGACTGGGCATGTGGAAGGTGCCCTGATACCTTGGAAGCTGTCCATCTGTTATATCCTTGACAGGATACAGCCCGCATACTGCAGCCCACTGCTACTGCAGCAATAATTAATATATGCAACTACTGAAAAGAAGTAAACAGTGAGGCGCTGGTCACAACAAAAATCATCATTCAGAAAAAAATCAGGTGCTATTTTTCATTCAGAGAGGAAATAAGATTGTGGCCGTGGTTAGCATTGTCAGCTCACAACAAGAGCTTCTCAGGTTTGATTCTTGGCTGGGGTGCCTTCTGTGCAGAGTCTGCATGTCCTCTCTACTGTCACGTGGGTTTCCTCCGGGTGCTCCGGTTTCCTCCCACATTGCAAAGACATGCAGTAGGTGGATTGGACACTCTAAATTGGCCGTAGGTGTGTGTGTGTGTGTGTGTGTGTGTGTGAGTGTGTGTGTGTTATGGATGAAGTACCTGGCGGTGTAAAGCTTGGCTCGAGATGATTGTCACTGTCGAAGTGACATCCTGACACCATATGCAAACTGAGAAAAAGGGGCTGAGGATGGGTGGATGAATGAAGAGGAAATAAGATGCATCCAAGGTGTAATACTCAGAGCTGACAAGATTGTAATACCTAGCCAGTTAATAGAATAGACTGTTGGGAGAATGAGTCAGATCTTGGAGGACTGACTTGCAAGAAGAAAGACATACATACAACATATTCATCCAAAAATGTCAGCAGAGAAAAAGAGTGGTGCAAAACTCTTTGTGCAATTTATACCATTAAAAATTTTGAGAAAAATTTTATTTTTTAAAGTGCTAGGGCACCCATGAAAGGGAATGAGCAAAGGTTTTGTTCTGTTTAAAGAAGCTATGTACTTATGTGTAAATTAGATAACCATTTCAAACTTCAAGACTCATCACTGCAAGTCCAAGAATTGGGAGACTGAATGTTCAAAAAAAGCAGGCTTACATATACCAAGTCTTAAATTGCCACTTTTCTGAATATTCCCTTTTATCTGAGGTTTGATGATTTTGGAGTTGTATATACAAGTTCAACAGGTGTGTAGGGCTTATTCCTTCATCAGGGGTGCGCAGGGAGGGGACTTGCCACCCTGCCAAAAAATAAATAACTTTAAAGGAGAACAGCAATGTTTAACATCCACTGTTCTCCTGTATTTTCATTTTTCTTTAATTCTGGAGCTTGAACCTGTGACTCTCAGAACTACAATAGGATGCTGTAAGTTCCTGTTCCAAACGCCTGAAGTGATGAAATTCACAGACACCAGTACCAGTGTGATAAGTGCACTCAAATCTATACTCCTAAGACAATGATGACATGTTGTTGTTGTTTTATCAGACAATGGCCTACTATGAGCCCAGAATTTAAAAGCCATAAATTAGAAAAGGGTTTCTCATGACATAACTAAGAGTCCATGTTACCCACAATTGAATGGACAGTTAGAAAGAATCATTCAGATGGTGAATAAACTGATAAAAAGAGCATTAGCAGTACCTAGAGGCACTGACACTTTGGAATATGAGAATCCTGCACAGCAGAGACCCAAAAATCTAACCAGCTCAAGTGTTAATTGAAGAAGGAGAATAAAGTGTAAGCTACCAACTTCAGTTTCTTTGTTGATACCACAGAACAACAGAGTCAAGGTCTACAGACTCTGGAAACTACAGACCCATAAATCCCACTAGTGTCATATGCAAAGCCATGTAAGGAATTATCATGGAAATGACCAGTAATGACATAGGAGACCTCCAGCACTGGAGCCAACTCAATTATATCTTGTCAAGGGCGTATCATGCCTACTCAATCTGGTGGCCATTTTGAGAAGGTCAACAAAGCAACGAATGAGGGCAAAAAAGTTCAAATTGCCTACCCTGATCCGGTCAAGGCATCTAACACAATATTTCACTCAGGCATTGTTGACAAATACAACAGGTTAAGTATATGCTCTTTAGTCACCGAGTGGATAGCCAGCTGGCTCACAGACAGGTCCCAGAAAGTTAGAATTGGGAAGTCCACCTCTACAAAGAGGCCAGTCACACGTAGGATCCCTTCAGGGATTGGTCCTGGGACTGCTGCTTTTTGGCATTTACTCCTCTGTAGTTAAGGCCAATGTCAAGATACCCTGGCTGACCAAATCTGCAGATAACTGCAAATTAGGAGCAGTTGTAGAATCCACCACTGACACTAACATACTCCAGGAAGGGCCGACACACACACAAATAACTTGTGTTAGAGCCATGGACTAAAACAAAATGTCAAGAAGTGCATAATAGTGCCCTTTGAGAAGTCATTCACTTGTTAACTACCATATTGGCAACACATCCCTAGGAGATGACCCAGTAGTCAAGGACTTGGGAAGACACATAAACAGTAATCTAGACTTTGACCATCACGTCTCTACAGTAGTGATAAAATCATTTTATGTTGTGCAATTTATAAACAAAGGTATTGCATCTAGGTCCAAGGAGGTCATTGTTCCACTGCATACCTCCCAACCGTACCGAATTACTCAGTTTTTACTGAGGTTTGGGGTTCAAATGATGGAGTGCCATGATTCCCATGTAGCACCCCTTCATTTCTGATTTTTTGTTTTGAATTTTTTTTTCCCGCTTTTAAGCTGATGTCATCACGTGTGCGATGCTGTCAGCCTGTCAGAATTGAGCTCAAGGGCTCACGTCTGTGTGTGTGTGTGTGTGTGTGTGTGTGTGTGTGTGTGTGTGTGTGTGTGTGTGTGTAAATGCCCCCAACTGCATACACCTGGTGGCTAGAGGTACTCAGGCTCAAACCCTGTACGTTGGGTACAGGTAAAAAGAGCTTAAAGTCCCTAGCCACCACCACTTGTGAATTTATGCCTCATATTTTTGTTCTTTTCCTCACCGAAGGATTGAATTCACTAAATACTGACAGGCATTTGAATTTCAGACTTCATATTCTTCACAAAATAATTTTTATTTATTTATTTATTACATTTGTTAACTGGGTAGTGTCTGACTGGGTTAAAAGCCCGTTTTCAGTGGAGACCCATGGAGAAAATCAGCTCTGGATATAAAAAAAATGCAAACAATACCAGATACAGAAAAAAATAAATAAAATACAAACATACTATGAGTAGACATAAAACAGCTGAAAATAGAGCTAGCAAGTAGTTGAATACAGCATGATGGAGGAAATGTATTGTAGATGATATGGTAATATCTTCAGGGTCCAAGAGGTAGAGCGATACACATTCAAATGCAACAGGTTCAGAAATTACATAGTAACTAATCATTCAAATCATGTAAGCATGGTACAGCATAAAAATTACAGATGATACAGTTAAACAGAATCCTGTTTAAGCTATAGATAGACTATGTAAGGACTAGACAAACTGTTTCTGTGAAGAAACAGAGATTACATGAGGTTACTAGTATGTGGGAGAGCATACAGTTGTAAGCAAGATATTGTGAGCAGACTGCTCCCTTCCAAGCTGTAGGGTTTTGTCTTCATAGGTGTGATGACTGACATAAGAGGCAGGAAGAGGGAAGGGGGCAGTTCAGGGATTTTTGGATGATATTAACCTGGATTCTGGCACTGCAGTGGTGGTGCTGCGGTAGTGTTGTTGCCTCATAGCAAGACGTTGTCCCGTTCGATTCTCAGCTAGAGCGTCTTCTGTGTGGAGGCATACATGAATGGGATATGCCTTCGTTGAAGGTTGTGCATCAGGGCTGGTAACCCGGTATGTAAAAATCCACTACCAATCATTAGCGGACCGGAGTTCCGCTGTGGCGACCCCTAACCGGGAAAAGCCAAAAGACACAAACAAACATTAACCTGGATTATGGCAGCTGCAAAGCCAGTGATTTGCTAGGTGCTGTTTTAGGAGTTTTTTGAACTCTTGTTTTTTTGGGTTTTTTGGGATTGACTGAGGAAGTGTGTTCCACAGCTTGGCAATTTTGTAAGAGTAGAGGGAGTCCCCGTAAAGGTTGTAGGAGCAGATGATGTTTAGCATTATTTTTTATGATGATCTGAGGGGTCTGGGATTACAGTTAGGTTGAACTAGGTTAGCCAGTGCAGTGAGGTCATTGGGATGGTGGATGATTTTGTGGACTATGGTAAGTTGGTAACACAAAACCTTTTATTCCAGCAATTTTCTAAGTTTATAAGATCAGTATTTGAAATTTGTCCCCATTTTGGGGCTGTATTCTCCCATTATTGTCTTTTCCAGGTTTTTTGTGCTAAGAGTGTGAGAGCTATGGTGAGAAGTGAGACTGAATTCACTAAATGATAGCCAGTTAAGTTTCAGTATTTCTGTCTTTCAGGAAACTGCTGATTTGGCTTAGTGGTGTGTTGCTCTGACTGTAGTGCACAGGGTCCTGGGTTCAAGTCTTGACAGTGAAATTCATGGTGGTAACACAACATTTTATTCAAGCAACTTTCCAAATTTATACAAGCAATGTTTAAAATTGTCCCTGGTTTTCGGCCTTTTCCCCCAAAAAAAAACTGAAACTGAAAATAAGTGAGAGAAGCTGTGTAAGATGCCTATGGCTTACACTACTGTCATTCTATGTATGTGTAATATATATATATATATATATATATATATATATATAAAATGTATACATATGTGTGTGTGTGTGTGTATATAGTGTGTTCGTGGAAGTAGACTTTTATCATGGACATGTTCTGAATAGGGCAGTTTTGTCATTATTGGTTCATGCATTTTGTTTCACTGCCTACTGGAAAAATGTTTAAACAATAAATTTAAAATTCACTCTACTTAACTCTAACAAGTGCGCTGTATTATATAAGGAATATAAATTAATAAAGTCAGGAAGGTGCATCAATGAACGCATGTATGCTTCTTGTTTTGTGTGCAAGGGGCCTATGATTTGAAAACAGCCCAAAGGTAATCTTTATTCACCACTGGCCAGATGCATTTTCTTTGGATGTGGTGTGGGTTTCAATGCTGTTTCAATGAATGTGAGTTTCAAGGGCAGAGAAGTTTAATGCCAAATCTATTTTCATTGTGAGACAGTATTGCTTTGTTTAGCAGATATCTATTAGTGTCTGTGCACTGTGCTATGAAATGTAAAAATAAAATCCAAATAATCATTGTAAAAGTAAAGCAGTATGCAGACATTAGTGTTTATGGTAAATGGGGTGAAACAGCCAGGTAATTGGACACTGGAAGGGCTGTAGGGGAACTCTGGTGCTATATTTTGTTTCTGTTCTTCAGTTTGCGTTTGAAAGCTGGCATCCCACAATTCCATTGGAGTGGGTGGAGTTATGTATGTAAATTTTACATTAATCAATGTAACAGATTTGTACCTATTTTTCATGGGCCTTGTCCAGATTTTTGATGTTTCCAGGTTGAGAGGTATGTTCCACTGTACTCAGCATTCATCAGACCTATCATCAAGTACAACGCTCACTTTGGTATGTACCTAACCAGGCACATTCAGCAACTGGAATGTTCCAGAGGTTCCTCACTAAAAGAATACAGGGTGTAAGCAGCATGTCCTTTGCAGACCACATCAAAGCCCTATCCCTGTAGTCTCGTCTCCTACAGGCTGCTGAGCTCCCCTCAACAGCCTGTCTCCTACAGGCTGGTGAGGGGAGCTCTACACTTGGCATACAAGGCAATTATCAGTCCCCCACCTTGATGGGCCTCCTGCATATCCGCAAAATAAACAGTACCTGTTCTAAAGACTTAAACCTTGCCTGTGATATAAAAAGGACCTGCTAGACAGGTAGGTATGTATCCCGGAGACTACCCCATTCTCTAGGCCAGGGTCCTAATCTATGTGAAGCAGAGTTCCTTCCAAACCCAATTCAAGTGCAAGTTGGACAACTGGATGGGGAACAGAAAATTCAGCCCTGGTTTGACACCTATGTCTTTAAAGGACAAAGGCAGTCTGTAAATGGTTCATCTCCCAGGCCCCCGCTTGTAAATGTTTCATCTCCCAGTCCCCTGCTTACCCTTATCAAGGATACCACAACTTCTCAGAGATTTGGGATACAAAGCTAGGCTTAAAAAGGCTCTAGTGGTCATTAGCTTACTACACACCTATGAATTTGAATACTGGAAAGGAATCAGTGGAGAAGAAAACGTTAATATGATAGAAATATTATTATGAAACATATTCTAGGAAATTATTTTATCTGCAGAAAAGAGACATAATTTAGAAATCACAGGATGATCAAAGAGTCAGAAATAAAATGTGTAAGAATGTGAAGCAAAATTATCTACTGAAGCCGAAGATGTGGCTATGATCTAAACAAGAGGAAGTACTATAATCAGGGATAGTTACTAAATACAACTATGTAACATTTATGTGAGAATCCAGAGTTACAGTAAAGAACATGCAAATATTTAAAACAGTAAGAAAAAGATATCTGGGATGACAGTACACCCAGAATACAGTAATCCTACTGAATGTCAAGATTTTCAAAGGTGATCTTTGTCTCGCTTACAAGGAAGTATCAGACCCTGCCCTACTAGAGATGCTCCATATCCTTAAGTCTAGCTCCTCATGCATTAACCACCCGAAAGGCCTAAATCTAATATGCAACATCACCAACACCTGCTGGAGAGACAGGTTTGTCTCCCAGAGGCTGCCCCGTCTCGGGAATAAACTTCCCATACATCTCAAACAGAATACCTCGTTGACCCTCTTCAAGTGCAACCTTGTTGAGTAGATGGGAAACCACAAAATTTGTCCCAAGGGTTCCACCTGTGTCCCTCATTGACAGGGGTGAAAGGTGCTGACTGAGGTTTCTTTTTTGGGGATGAACTCTTGGCTAGGCTTGTAAGGGCCTCAGGGCCATTAGCCTAGTAACCTCCTATGATATGAGGGGAGTTATTAGATAGTTCAAGAACAGTATGTACCATCTCCAAAGGCTGACAGCTGTGGAAAAGTAATGTTTGAAATATTCAGTGTTTGTAATGCACACGTGAACACTGATTGACATGCTGGGAAAAAAAATGACAAATGCATATTAATGCATGACCATCTCACAAACCAACAATTTTATTTTTCCTGTTGAAAAAAGGGGATGCAGTGCATGCTAGTACGTCTTTAAGAATGCTTAATGTTTTGGGGGACACATGTCAAATGGTCTCCCTTGCTGCACTCAACAGAAAAAAATACAGACTTTGAAGAAAGCTGGTAATATATCAACAGTGCCTTTGACATTTACAGGCATTCTGATGAACACAATACATATTATAATCACCCTCCCACACGTTACACTTCATCCAATACTCTCCACAACCCACAGAGAGAGAGCAAGAGATGAGTGTAATTTACACACCAAACATTCCACCACTGTTACTCCAGCACCACATTCCCATCAGCAATAAAAATAGTCACAAATTGTGGCTTCTGCCATCACATGACATACATACATCATCACACCACAACCCACAGAGAGAGAGCAAGAGATGAGTGTAATTTACACACCAAACACTCCACCACTGTTACTCCAGCACCACATTCCCATCAGCAATAAAAATAGTCACAAACTGTGGCTTCTGCCATCACATGACATACATACATCATCACACCCTGACACTTACCCTTAAAATAAACTAAAAACAGCTTCTTCTCACATGACACAACTCACAAACAGCAGCACACAAATTCTGAGACTCTAAGATCAAGGACAAAAAAATGAACCCCGGGACTGATTAGCTCATTGTAGCCAAATGTCCTCCAAGGACTAATTCTTCAGAAGAAAAGTTTTCCCAGAAGGCAACTTAGAACATCTAACAACTACTACAGGCAAAAAGGGAGGCAATTCTTTAGAGTGCTATGTAATTTAAAGTAACAGAAATAATCTTTTTTTTCCTACCATTTGCTGGTCTTCAGCCTAATTCGAAAGGCTATTTTCCCATTTTCTGTGTGTGTGTTCTTTTGCTCAAAGTTGCACATCTGTTGCCAGACATTGATTAACTGCTCCACTGAGAATTTGACAACAATTTGTGGAAGAGTTATTCAACCTGATTACAGCCATTTAGTAAGTAGCACTGTGGTACTTGGGAGTGCTTCTTTGTGACAGTCAAATGAATGCTATCTCAGAGAGTAAAATATTTGTGGCATTTCATAAGAGTTTTTGAAATGCATTACTTTACAAATGTGTGCATGTAGTAGGAGTATTACTATAGTAACTCCCTGATTATGCTTTAACTATAAAAATGCTTAGTTAGCAATAAAGACCCAGAACCAATACAATTTACAGCAGATCACAAAATCACAGCTATGCTCAGTTGTCTCTGTTATGGTTCAAGTCTTACACCCCACCTCCTGTATTGTCTGCTTAACACAAATATAAACAGAGATGTTAAATGTAATTTATTTCCACAGTGAACTAGGGAACTAAAAGGCTCTGCTGACAACTGGACTTAAAATATTATCAAGTACTACTGCAGTCTTTCTTTTAAAATATTAACATCAATCACAAACTGTCACTGAAAAAGTTTAATATCTCAAAATTCTCCTGCATCTTCATAAACAGAAAACCTTTATTAGAAATGTGTTCAGCCATAACAGGTTTGATTTGCTGAAATATTACGCCAATAACTCACACAGTCAAGAAGTTCAAGCTACAAAGTTTGAAAACTTATAGTTCACTTCAGAAGGTGTAGGTTTTTTTTCATTATCTCATCTAAATCCTAAATTTCTACATTTTAGTCAGCAAACTTCAAGATGCATGTTGCTTTAGCTGTTGTCATCTGGAAAGCCTTATATAAAATCTCAGTTATTCTTATTAAGAGTGATATGTAATTATCGAACATGGGATGGGTAAGGCCAATCTATAACCAAATGGGATAGGTAATTTTGAGCACAAGAAGGGAAACTGTCTAGGCTTAAAATGGCCCGCAAGGACACCTAGCCTAGTACTTACCTATGATCCTATAAAATGTGCTCGGCTTAACAATACACAGTCCTGGCTGTTTACAAGCTGTCACACAATAAGTTAATTTGGCTTGCCTTTCTTAACAACAACAGGCCTGCATTCACAGTATCTGCTAATTTATAAATCCTCCGCAGTGCATAAATGTTGGGATTTCCTCTACTACTACTCCAGCCTGGAGGAAAACTGAATTCATGCTGAGGGATGTGCATGTCTCCTGATAGCATGGCTCCATTAGGAAAGCGAGTCCTTTAAAATCAGGACTGAAAATAACTGCTGCTAAAACATAAAAACCCTTCAAAAATCAAAATAGAAAATATAACAACACATTATGCAAAAGTAATTAATCTCTGTTTCACACACAAATTCCAGCATGGAGATTCCACCTTCATATTCCTGATCTTTAAATACATTACTTCCACAAACAGACAAACCAGAAAAAAAAGGAAAAATAATACAAACGTTGTCCTTTTCCCATTTCATACAGCTTCCTGACTTGAAAGACAGTACTAAGCAGCATGTGTGACAAAAGAGCAACCAACACAACAAAGAATTTGCTTAAAGTTACATGACACAGAGTCAACAAAATGTAATTTGATATACTTTAGTGTTCCTGCTGTTGCACAACAGGCTCCAGGCTAGGATTGCACACACAGTCTGCTTAACTGAACACCATCAACTGAGAAAGAACACAAAAAATACAGACAAACAAAGGAATATAAAGAATACAAAATAATGTACTTCTCCAACTTGCAGGAAAATCCATCCAGAGATACAGGACAGAGAAGCTATCAAGACAAATGCAATGGATCGGAGATGCACGGTGGGCAGACTGGTGTGATGATTTTTCTGAGCTATGATGCAGAATCGGAATTGCCTAGACATGATGCGATGATAGGAGGTACTGTCAGCCATGCCAGGGAGAAGCAGGGCAGTGGATGTATGACTTGTGACAACACAGCTAGCTAGAATTTTGTAAATAATTATATGTCATTTGTATATCAATCTGATTTGTACAGACGCTTGTGCTGAAAATTTATTTGTGAGCTCTGCTTGTGTTAACTGTGTTGAAGTGAAGGGAAATGTACAAGTGTTATGATATCTAAATTAAATGTATATGTTTTAATAGAGGACACTAGCACAGCAAAGGTTAACCAGCTGGCTTACTTTAATAAAAACAAGGGAAATGTAAATGAGTTGTTAAATCATTAAAAGGTACTCTACAGTGCTGAGTAGGACCAGAGATGTTGGGTTTGGAACACAGCCCATTTATTAGCTCAGTGAAAAGAGAGGAAGCCTCCAGGCACTGCCATAAACATTTGGATGTGCATTACAGCTGTCTATGTTCAATTCCTGTCTCAGCTTCAAAAGGAGATATTGTGAGAACCTAGAGTCATATGACCAGATGAGGTCATTCTGCAAGTCATTTTGGATGTTATATTTTACAGGGAGTAATCTCAGAATAAAAAGTATTCTGTTTGGGGCCTGACTAGAAAGACTGCTCGTGTATTTCATCTTGCCTTGCCCAAGTAAGTTATTAGGAAACAGTAAAATTATCTTAGATTCAGTCAGGAATATAGTGAAGCTTAGTTTAGAGATTGTTTTTCTTTATTTTTATGAGTCTGTCTATCAATGCTGTTTTCAATATTTTCTGTGATTTGAACTCTTTGGTTTACTGGGAATATATATTCAGTATTTTCATGTTCTTTTATTATTTATTATTAAGTATATTTAAACTTTTCATTGTGGCTAGTCTTTTTTAGAAAATATTAAGCTTTGAGAGTTCTTGTATTTACTTGGTGACACTATGTGGGCCACTCCAGAAGGCCTAGCTGTCTTGGTGAACTACTACCATTTGTATTAATATTACATAGCATAATTGGACACTCCTTGTTAAGGGCCTTAGAGCAGCTGATTGTGGAGCATCTGGTAGCAGTGGTAACTATTTTATAGTCTGGGCAGAATGGGGAATAGCTTGTAGACCTGTGCCGGCCTTTCCCAGATGTGTGCGTGTGAAAATAAATCTCACAGTGTGTGTGCGTGTGTGTGCGTTTGTGTCAGCTACTTGGGGCAGAGATACGAAGCAATGGATTTATAGAGACGGTCTGGAGGGCTTGGTTTGGACACTCGGCTGAGGACCTAGCCTGCAGCTGTACCAGTGGGGAGTCTTACTGGGGATCTGGAGGGAAGACAGACAAAGAGCCATCCAGATCCCAGGCTACGTGTGTTCCCTGTGTGCTCTAAAGGGAAACTGTACTTGATGCAGAGAGGTCTGCATCTGGAAATACGGAGTGTAACCATTTGTTTTCCAAGTGAATGTCCCTCTCCAGTGTCAGCGGTGAGGATTCAGGATCCTTGATTACTGGCCCAGCAAGGGGATGACACAAATTGGTGCCCATCACATATTGGCAGCATTGGTGGGCATCATATTTTAATAAGGGTTTGCTGTCTATAATTAGGGCAGCTGCCAAAAAAGCAATACTACAGAATGTACATCAAAATCTAAACCAACTAAATTAGAAGTAGTGAATATAGTAACATTGATAAAACAACTGGAAATGAGATCTTTCGAAAAAGGTAAGAACTAACTTTACAGGAAAAATGGGAATTGGAACAATACATACAGGGGAGGAATGAGGTTTAAAAGAAGGCAGGACTTAAATGAGTTATGTAATGTTTGACTAAAAACTGGGTAGATTATAAGTGATGTATAATGTTTGCAACTGGGAGTGTGCCAGTATTGTTTGTGATGTAAATGCTTGCAACTAGGATTGTGTTGGTGTGTTTTTTTTTTCATTTATATACATGTATGATTGCTTAAGTCATAAGTCATGGTATAACAAAGATGTTTCTTGTCTAAAAAAGGGGCAGGAATTGAATAATTTATGTAATGTTGTTTATGTTATGTGATATATAGCAATATATGTGAAGTATAATGATTGTTAATTTTAACTTGTTAACATAGTTTGACTAGTTCTACATAAATGTACCTATGTCACAAGTGATAAGTCAACAAAGGTGTTAAAACAGACATAGGCAATGGAGAGAAGAAAATATCCATTTCACTGCAAAAGGTGCCGTCAAAGATTAACTGATATGGTGAGTACATATTTAACAGACGTGGCTTCAAAGGCCCACAATGAATACATTTTGAGAAGAATCCTAAGCAGTGAAAAATAAACTTTCCTAGGAGCACACAGCAAAAACAATAGCCAAATCCAAAAGCAACTGCATGCCAAAAAAAGCCCAGCTTCTACAGTGGCCCAGGCACTAACTGGTGGGTAGAACTGCAAACTAAAGACCCAGTAGCCTCACTGCAAATGTCCACGATGGTGACTTTTGTCAGGCAGACAAAAGCAGCAATCCCCTTAATGGGCTGGCTTTTGGCAGTAGTATTTTCCAATGGATGCATAGCAGTCTAGGACTAAAGGACATTTCAATCGAAGTCCCTCATTACCCAAACCAAATCAGACTAATGACAGGCCTGTTTTCCTGAGGATGTGCACCTCCCTTTGGTTAAACTTGAACTGACGTGTGCATATTCATAATATGAATAACCCCTTCATCTACATATTCTATCCTTGGAGGGAAAACAGCTCTGAAGTACACCTGACCAAGAGTTTCTTACAGATAAGGGTATGTAGCTCAGAGATCTAGCTGGCAGAATTAATGGCAATAAAAACATCTTCCAAGGATGAAATGTGCAGCCACCAAGTTAGCCAGCTTTAAGAGTAACACCAAGTCCATCTGGCATGAAATTAGAGTCCAAGGATGGCAAGACTTATTCAAAGGTGGGCAGAAATGTACAGTCCCCCTTGAGGAACTGTCTATGGAATGATGCTGGTCAGAGGGCCAGAAAGCAGACACCTTATTCATGGAATGAGACCCAAATCAAGCAGGTACCAGAGACAGGTCATAATTACTTGGAAATTAATGTACTGAAGAGCTATAAATACTTCTCCACATAGGGGGAGCACTTGTTTCATTAGCAGAATATGTCTGCTGAGTGGAGTGCATTTTGGCATTATCAATCACTTCTTGGAATCCAACAGCAGCAAAACAGCTAGAGGCACAGCCTTGCCCTACAGTAAGTCAAATGTCAGCCCAGCCAAGAGGGACTTTATGGGCTGTAGTGGGATAGTTTACTGTGCTACCAGGGGCTTAAGAACCTGAAAGCACACCGTTCTCAGCTAGCAAATGGCAAGATAGATAAGGTATTCTCTTTCCCTTCTCTGAATTTTGATAGGAAACCAGAATTAGAAAGATGGAACATGACACAAGTCTCTCTTGACATTGAAGGTAGTTCCCCTCAACCTGCTAAATCAGTCAGAAATGGAAGAGGACTGAATTCTCCTGCATAATGAAAAGGCCAGATTTAAGGGTAAAAAAGTCCGAAACAAACCACAAAGTGAAAAAAGCAATGGCAAGAATGGTGAACTGCCAAGACCACAGTTAACAAAACCAACACACAATTGTGGAAAGAAAAATGTATATCACTTTAATAAATGAAAAATAATAAAAAAGATAAAACATACATAAGTTCTTTTGTCTCTTACTTTACGAAACTTCCTCAGAAGTAATTAAAATTTTGCATTCTCGGATTAAATACATCACTTCCAAAATCAATCATGAATAATTAATAAACACCCCTCCTCGAGCACAACCAATCAAAACCACATAATAACAAAAAAATCCCCCATGGATCACTATTCATTCATAAAACATTTAATACATTAAAAAAATATATATATATATATATATATATATATATATATATATATATATAAATATATACATATATATATATATATAAATAAAACAGTTTAAAAATTAAAATATACATTATATTACCTTTCAAGAACTTTGAATTTCAAAATACTATAGATCATTATCTGGTCATTTAACCCAGGCCAGCATGTTGCATTCAGGTGCAATGCCATTCTACCCCTGGTAAAAGAGGAAGGGAATATATGTAGAGATTCATGGGAATTTTTGGAAAAGCTAAACAATGTTCCCTTTGAATTTAATATTTTAACTACTGACATTAAGGATCTCTACAAGATAATCCCACATGAGACAGGGGTAGAGTGGTTATGCAAATATCTTTTAGAAAAAGATATGCCACATGTGCAAATAAATATGTTTAAGCAACTGCTGGATGTAGTATTAAGGAACAACATTATAAAGTTTAAAGGGGGTTCATTTTTACAAAAGAAGGGGGTAGCCATGGGGTCATCATGCCAACATTGTTATGCTTCAATGGGAGAGGAAGTATTTGGTAAATTTGCTCTAGTATGTATAGTAATTTTGGTTTCTCTACTCATTTTTTAGATGATATATTTTTTCTTTGGAAGGGGGCAGGGGTGACATTGAAAATTTTATTAGATATATTAATAGTACAACTTCATTTTTAAGTTTAACTTATACACTCAGTGACACTCAAATTTCTTACCTTGATGTCCTGTTAAAGAAAGAAATAAGGACAGAGTTTTCTGTTTCCGAGATATTTAGGGAAAAAAGTATATTCAAATATTTTTTTTTTAACATTTCACCAGTGCCCACCTCTTTAAACAAAAGAAAGCCATCATAAAGGGGCAATTTGCAAGGGCAGCAGGGATGGTGAGCACTGATGAATCTTTTTTAAATTAATGTGATTTGTTAAAAAGTATGTTTCTGAAGAGAGGTTACCCTGTTGATTTGGTAAATGAAGTTATGATAAAAGTCACAAACATGAAAGGGAATATTTAAGCCATCTTTAAATAATGAAAGATCCCTTAGATGTGACAATATCCAAAGACCAACAATTAATTTAATTAATGAGGGTGAGAGTTACGTGAACCCTGTACAGGAAATAGTATACGAAAACAATACTGTCAATGAAGATAAAGGGGAGAGAAATTTTAAAAGTGCTTTTATCAAAACTTATTGTGATAATAGTTACTATTTTAAGAACATTTTAATAAAAAAATGGCAAACTTTGAATATGGAAAGGAATCTTTGGAATTTTCTGGGAGAGAAGCCCATATTTATTTTTAGGAAAGGTAAAAACTTGAAGAATATTTTTCAACAGAAAAAAACTTCATGTGTTGTGGGTGCAATAAGGAAATGCAGCTCTTGTGGTTATCGTAAATATATTTTGGAGACAGGCAATCTAATCATTAACAAAGTAAAAATAAATCTGAGAAGAAAATATACTTGTAATAATGGTCGGGTAATATACTGTGCTTTATGTTCCCTATGTTATTGCTTTTACATAGGTAAAACTGACAAAGTTAAAAAATCGTATTTATGAACATTTGAGGGACACAAAGCAAAAAATGTTATGAATGCACATTTTTTTTCCAGTTTATTGTACTGGAATCTATTTTATTAATGAAAGGGGAGGGGCATGGGCATTGTTGCTGGAATGGCGTGAGCTTATTTGGCAAGTGCGCTTAAATGCAACATGCTGGACTGGGTTAAATGACCAGATAATGATCTCTAGTATTTCGAACTGAAAGCTCTTGAAAGGTAATTCTAATAATCTATATTTTAATTTTTAAACTCATTTATATATATTTATATATATATATATATATATATATATATACACACACACACACACACATATATATATATATATTTTTTTTTGTGTGTGTGTGTGTATTAAATGTTTTATGAATGAATAGCGATCCATGGAGATTTTTTTTACTATGTAGTTTTGATTGGTTGAGCTCGGGGTTGTTCATTAACTATACATGATTGATTCAAGAAGTGATGTATTTAAACTTAGAACATAGCATTTTAATTACATCTCATGAAGTTTCATAAAGTAAGAGACAAAAGTGCTTATGTATGTTTTATCTTTTTTATTATTTTTATGTAATAAAGTGATATTGTTTTTTCTTTCAGCAACTGTGTGTTGGTTTTGCTCACTGCGGTCTTGGCAGTTCACCATTCTTGCCATTGCTTTTTTTACTTTCAGATTTTAGGGTGATCAACCTCCAGAAAACCTTATCCATGTCTCCCTTACTTTCACCTCCAGGAGAAGAATGTAACCAAGTCCTTCAAATTTTTCACTTCCTTAGGATGTGAACAACTTAAAGAGTGATGCCCTGGTATATACCCCACTGCTGACACTAACATTCCCTCTTTGTATAAAGGGTACAAAGACAAGCTGCATCGTTTGTTCACATTCAACATTATGGCCTAGCTGCCTGACCACAGAAAGAACAATATTGTTAAATTTCCCTTTAACATCATGTAAAACAAGGAAACTCTACTACTCGTAGAGTAGTGTTTTGATGAAACAGGAATATTTTTTTCCCGTTGATGTCTACGTTTTGTGAAAACAAAATAGTAGGTTCACAGAAGAGTGGGGTTCAGGAAACTTCTCCTAAACTCTAATGTTGAGAGATATGGATTAATCCTCGCAAAGACTCAATTTCCACAAGTTTTAGCTGTAAATGACAAAGTTATTTTCAGAACTAGTTCTGGCAAAAAAATGTATGCAGTTTAACTACATGTCCAGGAAATAATGCCCCTCACCTCCAGCTGGTTTAAGTAAAGAGCACTTTATGAGGGGAGGGATGGGGTGCACTTTCCATGAAAAACAGAGGCGCTTGGGTGATCCCCCCACCTTACTGCCTAAGCATTTATCATCACACACAAGGCTGGATTTGGTTGAAGAAAGGCAAGACTCAAAGTAAACTGATAAGGATCTTCAAGTACTGCAGAGTCTGGCAACAGGTATCTGACATCAAGAACAGGCAACTGTGTGTACTGGTCGGAAGACCCTCTTCGTCCATGACCCTGGCTGTGATGCAGTGATTACATCTACTAGCAATTCCCTGTTCACTGCAGTATTCTCATCCACAGGACTGCATGTGGAACACAAAGCTCATACCCACTGTAAGGTCTAACACAAGTAGAAGGATCTGTGCTTATTATCCTCTACTATCAACTCTAACAAATTATAAATTTTAAGCTATCTCTGTAGGCAAAAAAAGAAAGACAATAAAGAATGTTTGACTATGCCACAATAAGTGCAATCTGTGCTGAAACAAGAGAGCACTACTTTTGTTTTATAGTAGGGGGAAGTTCCCTGATGCCTAGCCACAGTTCACCTAGTATAAATACTACCTCAAGCCTCCCTTAAAGAGAGACCACTAGCCTAGTGGGACTACCTGGTCAACAAAGGATAAACAAATAAGAATAAATAGTGATCTCCAGGGCCTACAACCAAGATGTCCCAGGCAAGAGTCAACATCACAGACCAACAACAAAACATACTTGGAGTCAGTCAACCAAGTAAGTGAAATACAAAAAGATCTCTGCACTATAAGATCTCCATGACAATGCCTAGCATCTTGGGAAAACATTCTAGGCACAGGGAAAAACAACTGGCAATATTCTGTACTAAAAATGAAGCCTAGAGAAAGTGATCTGAAGGAAGCCTTTGTATGGACCCTAGTCGATAATGTGCCAAAATTTTGCATATCATTTTTTACTACACCATCCAGATACCCTAATGTAGCAGCATCCTGGCTCCCTGGAAATTCACCAACTGGAACTCAGGCTACAAATGTTCAATGAAGTTGCTCAGAGACTCCACAAGGTGGTTGCTGCCTACTTCCTCATTTTTGGATGCCTTTGTCATGACCATGAAGCTATACCCAAACAGGAAATCACTGTAGAAGGGATATACAAAACTATGTACCTTAATTTACCCCTGAAACAGCAAAGTCTTAGCCACACTATTCACAGCAGGCATACACATGAACCTGTTGCCTTTGTGATAGCCAAGGTAACTTCAGCTGCACTATTAAAAAGCCCACATAGGAATCCATCAAAAACAATTCCCAGAGATGACGATCTATGAATTAGGGATCTCTGCCAGATTATCCTGTGCCTAGTTCCCAGTGGAGAACAACAAGGTGAGACAGGCAGCTGAGGAACCTAACTCCTAAATCTGCAGAGAAGAATACCCTCTTGCCCACCCTGTCCAAAACTTTGGACTCCTTAGCTGGTACAAAGTTTCTATTTTTTGGGGTATTTATTCTGGATTGAAAAGGTCACATTAGAATCTGTCCCTAGTATGCATTCACAATGTCATGGGTTTATAGATGGACTCATCATCTTTGGAGCACAGGGAGCCGAAATCAGATGCATTCAGGATGTATACATACTATCCTTCAGGGAAGGTTTCCATACAAAGGATGACCCAGGACTCTCCATCCTTCTACTCCATATTTGTGGTGAAGGCAAAGAGCAACAGGTTAGTCCACAGAGGTTTTCATGAGCCAAAGTTCTCTCTAACGAAGGGGGGTTAGCAAGATGGGGAGCCAAAGGAAGGAGTGGTCTCACTGTTCTTTTCTGTGCCTAACACAAGGACCTCACGATAATTAGGACACTTTCTCAAGAGGAGAATAACAAAGGAGCAATGCTACCTTATACACAAGTGCCAAGCAGGGCAGCCCAAGTACAGCTTATGTGCAAGGAGAGGAGTAAAGTACAGTTGTGTACACTTACCATAAATGTAGATGTTCAAGTGTATTCACTGTTGCAGTCATTACATTTGGGTAATCTGCTGGCAAGTTGCCCTCAGTCGGCCTGAATTCCAAAGTCTTGGGTCCCAAGGCCGGTTGCTGTCTTCTCTTCCATGACGTCAGGTCATCAGGGGTATAAAACATGCAGCCGGCGCCATTTTCTTTAGTTTTTCTTGCCCCCTATGTTAGGTGCTCCCAAAAAGGTAGCAAAATTATATATATATATATATATGTGTGCTGTGGTAGCGTTGTCGCCTCACAGTAAGACGTCCTTTTCGATTCTCAGCTAGAGCGTCTTCTGTGTGGAGACGTACGTGAATGGGCATACCTTCGTTGAAGGTTCTGCGTCAGGGCTGGCAACTCGGCACGTAAAAATCTACTGCCAATAATTAGCGGACCGGAGTTCCACTGTGGTGACCCCTAACCGGAAAAAGCCGAAAGACACAACAACATACATGCATCAATATAAACTTTACCTTCATCTACAAGCAAATACACCACATAGGCTGCAGAAGATAGAGAAGGAAAGATAAACTTCATATTGACAGGGGGATGGCGAGAGGGTAACCTGGACTGCAACAGTGAATACACTCGAACATCTACATTTATGGTAAGTGTACACAACTGTACTATGTTCTTCGTGTTTCACTGTTGCAGTCATTACATTTGGGTAGAATCCCAAAGCTATGGTTGGGAGGCTGGAACTAAACAGCATTAGGTGTGGCTATAAGGCCCTGAAGCACTGCAGTGGCAAAGCCTGCTCTGGGCTTAGAGTAGAGAGGCAAATGGTAATGTTATGTAAAGCTGTGAACAGAACTCCAAGTAGCAGCCTCCAGAATGTCTTTGGTTGGTACTCCTCTGAGAAAGGCTGCTGAAGTAGCAGCAGTTCTGGTCGAATGAGACCTAATGCCCTTGGGCACAGGTTTACCATGGTGCAAGTAGCAGAAACGGATGCAGTGGCTTATCCACTTTGAAACTGTCTGCTTTGAAATATCCTTTCCTTCTGATCCTGCAGCTATGACACTAGTAATTGCTCAGTTTTTCTTAGAGCTTTTGTCCTGCTCAAGTAGAATCTTAGCTGTCTGTATATATCCAAGGAATGCAGAATTCTCTCTCCCTTGCTCTGCGGATTTGGATAAAATGTTGGCAGATGTTTGGTTAAGAGCCACACTGGAAACCACCTTAGGCATAAAAGTAGGATTTGTCCTCAGAGACACCCTGTCTGGGTAAAATATGATAAAAGGCTCTACAGCCATGATGGCCTGTAGCTCTGAAACTCTTCTTGCTGAAGTAATTGTTAGTAGCAGGGCTGTTTTCAATTATAAGAACTTTAGATCAGTGGTAGCAGCTAGTTCAAATGGAGGCAGGGTGAGCTTTTCCAACACATAATTGAGGTCCCATGCAGGTAATGGTGATCTTCTAGGAGGCCTTAAATTTTTGGCTCCTCTAAGATACTGCTTAATAAAGGATGAGAAAAGATTGGTGGCTCTGTATTGTAATGAGCCGAAATGGCAGAGGCATGGATTTTGATTGATGAGAAAGATAGGCCTTTGTCAAGCATCTCAGTTAATTATTGTAATATATGAGGAATATTTGGTTCTGCTGTATCAATTCCTTGTGCTTGATTCCAAGCACAGAATCTCTTCCATTTGTCAGCATAAGATTTTCTAGTACTAGGCCTTCTGGCTTCCAAAATGACATCCATCACAGCTTTACTGAGAGGTGTTGTTTGTATGACTACATGATTAGCCATGCTGCCAGGTTTAGAGTCTGCAGTTGATTGTGCAGGATCTGATTGTTTTGCTGGGACAGTAGTTGTGGTCTTTGAGGCAAGGTCCAAGCTGGGTACTGAGCCAAGTTCCTTAGGATTGGGTACCAGTATCGGCGTGGCCAGTCCAGGGCAATTAATATCATCTTTGGCTTCTCTTGTCTGACTTTTAGGAGGACCTTGGGTAGAAGAGGCAGAGGAGGAAAGGCGTAAACTGATCATGCTGAAGACTTGTGGATTTAGTTTCCACTCGTGAGAATCCATAAGGTTTCTGCTTAAATCGTCTGCCAGAGTGTTTTGTGTTCCTGGCAGGAATTGAGCTTGAAGATGAATTTGGTAGGTCAAGACTGTGCCCCACAGTGCCATGGCAAATCTGCAAATGGGGGTATGAGTGTGTGCCCCCTTGCTTGTTTATATACCACATGACTGTGGTGTTGTCCGTCTTTATCAGTAGTTGTCCTGGATGAAGTAAGTCCTTGAAGGCTGTTAGGGCATTTTGAACAGCTAGCATCTCTTTCAGGTTGATATGTAGATGCATTTGTTTTGGTGTCCATAAGCCCTGAATGCATCTTCCTGCCATGTGGGCTCCCCAGGCATAATCCGATGTGTATGTTGTTAAGGTTTGGCTGGCAGGAGGTAGAGTAAGGGCAGTCCCATGTTTTGGTGACATGCCTTTGCCCACCACAGAAACTCCTGTTGCATGCAGGGAATGAGAGGAATCATTGTTTCCAGACTGTGTGAACGTTGACTCCATAATCTTTCTAGGTACCATTAAAGTTTCCTCATATGCAGTCTTGCATATGGAATTAGTAGGATGCAGGATGCCATGAAGCCCAGAGCCTGCAGAATTTGCCTTGCAGAAGACTGGGTTTTTGTTGCCATTAGTTTGAAGTAAGCAGTCAGTTGCCTTTGCTTGTCTGGCATGAGTTAAGCCACCTGGGCAGTTGTATTCAAGCTTGCACCCAGGAATGTTATCTTTTGAGAGGGTACCAGTTATGATTTCTTTTCATTTATTGTGTACCCTAGGCATGTTAGAAGCCTTTTCACAAACGCCAGGTGTCGAAGAAGAGTGTCCTTGATCTCTGCTTGAACGAGACAGTCGTCCAAGGAAGGATATATTTGTATACTTCTTTGTCTGCAAAAAGCAATTACTGGTGCCAGGCACTTTGTAAAGACCATGGGTGCAGTAGATAAGCCAAAGGGCAGTGCAGAGAATTGGTAATGCATTAAGCCAGCCTTGAATCTGAGGTATCTTCTGCACGATTGTCTTACTGGGACATGTAGGTATGCCTCTTTTAGGTCTAAAGTCACCAGCCAAGCATTTCTGCCCAGCATAGGCAGAAGCTGCTGCAAAGTCAGCATTTTGAATTTTGGAATGTCCAGGTATATGTTCAAAATCAATAAATCCAGTATTGGCCGCCAGGCCTTGTCCTTTCTGGGTACCAAGAACAGTCTTGAGTAAAAACCTTGTCCTTTTTCCTGTTCTGGTACTGTCTGAATGGCCCACATATCCATGAGGGACTGTTTCTGTGCCTCTGCCCATTTGCCATTTGCCATTGGCAGAGTGTGGAAATGGAATTTGTATCCCTGTGATATGATGTTTAGTACTCACTTGTCCTGGGTTATTAACTGCCAGTTTTGAGCAAAAAGTGCTAATTTTCCCCCTATGGGTGCTGCCAAAAGATAAGTGCTTGGTGTAGGCAGAGGGAAGTCACTGGGATTGTTTTCTGTAGGTTTGCGCTTTATCTCCTCCAGATTTGGAGGTGGAAGCGCCCCATTGCTTTGACCTGTGTGAATCTTGTGCCTGGTATCTGGAACCCTTAGGGCGTCTGGATTTGCCCCTTTGAGCTCTGTCTGACACAGGAAAGGACCAATTTTTTGTAGGCCAGTGTCTACTGAATTTTGGTGGCTGCACTTGTAAGAAGTCTTCAACAGTTTGCATAGACTTAGCTTTGTCTTCCATTTTCTTTAAAACCTCTTCTGCCTTAATACCAAACAGAGAATCATGCTGTAAATGTGCATCTAGCAATTTAGCTTTAACATGATCAGGGAAATTTTGCTCCTTTAACCAGGCATGCCTCCTAATTACAGATCCAGTAACTGCGACCCTGCAGGAGGCCTCTAAGGAATCAAAACCACATTGCAAAGTATGCTTTCCAACTTGTTCAGCTGCATGCAATAATTCCTGCAATTCTTTATTTTCTGCACATTCTGAAATCAACATCATTTTCTGTTTCAGCAATCCCATAACATGTTGGTACTTAAGCATATGAAATTGACAGGTTAAGGCCCTGATTGCCAAGGTTGCATATGTATAAACCTTTTTTCCCCATCTGTTTAGTGCCCTTGAATTTCTGTCAGAGGGGGTATGATTTTTTGATGTTGAGGCCTTAACTCCCTTTGGACCCTGTGAAATAGTTTCAAGATCAGCAGCAGGGTTTCTAAATAAAAATTTATGTGAGTCAGGGACCCTGTAATATCTGTCAGGCTTACTGGGAGCTGGAGGTAAGGAGTCAGGGGTCAAGCTTGACTCCGAAAACACATCATCCACAATGTCTAAAACAGGGGGAATGGCTAAAGGCTTGTGCTGAGGGAGAAGAAGGAAATCCCTGAGCCTCTTTTTTGATTCTGAGAAGTCTTGACTCTCTCAGTGAAAATAGTCCCTCAAAGTATGCAAGGTTTCTCCAAGTTAATAATCCTCAGGAGGAGATGCAGATGGAATAGACTCCTCAGCATCAGAATCCTCATAGGGAGGTATAGATAATTCCTGATCAGAAGAGAAATCAGAAGAAATAGAAACCTGATCTGAAGATTCATAATCAGTGTCTTGCCTAGGCCTCTTATCTGGAGGGGGAAGGGTTCCCCTGATCAAGGTAATAAGGTCTTCAGCCATTTTGATCATCTGTTTTTTAGGCATAGAGGCCTGTGCACGTGGCTCATGCGTCATTTTTTTAGTTTTAGAAGTTGCTTTTGTTTTTTGTTTTGCAGCTGTCTTCGATTTGATATACAAATGTTGAGGTCGGAATACACTCTCAGAAGCCGGTGCCTGCTCAGCGGCTACGGACCCATCGGAGGGAGATGCATCCATTGGTCCAATACCTTGAGTATATTGCGGCATGCCGGACTCCACATGGGTATCGGTAGAGGCCTGCGACTCGAAGATAGCGGGTATCAGGGTCTGCGAAAGTACTTCATTGAGTACCAGCGAACAGGCAACTGGCTTAGGAGAAGCTTCGTTGTTGGTTTTGGATCCCAACTGCCATTCTCTGTACTTTTCTTTGCATTTTTTATGTACTCCGGTAGTCGAATTGCTATCCGATGACATTTCTGGGTAGTTAAATCCGTTTCCAAAATACTTTGATGCAAAAATATACTGACGCTTAATAGTGCGTTGGTTAAATCTTGCACAAAACCGACAGCCAGGCACGTTGTGATCAGGGCCTATGCAAGGAATACAGTATAAATGGAAATCCTTATGAGGTATTTGCTTCCCACAAGTAATACAATTATTAACTTTTTCTGACATCGGTAAAAAGCAAGAAAAAAGTTTCCCCAACAGGGTACTTAGCTTTAGTGAAGACTTTGGTTCTGAAACTCAAACTCGAATATTTCAGTAGTCGGCCAACAGACACTTGCGAAATGATTCTGCTTTGGGCACCGCATGGCAAAAAAGACTGGGAAAATGGCATCGGCTGCATGTTTTATACCCCTGACGACCTGACGTCATGGAAGAGAAGTCAGCAACCGACGCAGGACCCAAGACTTTGGAATTCAGGCCGACTGAGGGCAACCTGCCAGCAGATTACCCAAATGTAATGACTGCAACAGTGAAACACGAAGAACATACAGCAAACAGTCAATGGATGACAATCAACTAGGTGAAGGCGCAGTGCACTGAATACCAGAGGTATCACCAGGTCATTGGAGGTCTGCATGCAACTCACATGGACATCCAAAGTCTGTTCCTGCACTCAGGACAGACTGTATCAGATAATGAGCAGTAAAGAAATTCAATGTCTCAGTAATTTTATGGGTTCAGCTGGTGCAGACAGACTTGCATGAATCTTCTCTAGCTAGTGAGCATTGTCTGATAAAGGAATGAGAAACTGAGCAGTCAAGCCCCTTAAAGCCAAATTCAACTGCCAAATCAGAGGACTGGGGGTTCACTCTGAATGATTTGTTCAGGTGCATTCAAGTTATACAACCTACAGCGTAAGACAGTAAGAATATACATCCTGGAATGTACACACACAAATTTGCCATAGTTAAACTCTCTCTAAGCCATCTTCATAAGCTAATAATGACAAGTCTCTGGGACAGACGTTGTGAGTGAATGTTTTGGCAAATGCCTCCCCTCCTGACTCCCAGTGGTTTCACATCTTCCAACAACTGCTCTGGCACCCTCCAGACCTATCATCTTTTGTGCAGGGATGGGAACCTTGAACCTATGTCTCCTCCACTGAATGTCTGAACTGAAACACTGACACACAAACATACGATAGGGTTTAATATCCTGCCCTTGTCCAGGCAATAAAAGCACTGTTATTAAAGGCCCTGGTCTGAGATATGACACCAGAATACTAGCCCTCAAAGAAGGCAATACCATCCACCCGTACTTAGTCTTCACCAAATCACGTTAACTGTAGATTTCAAGGTCAAATTCAGGCAACTACCATTATTCTGAGGTGGACTGTGTTAAAACTGCTCATCTAAATGGTAGGGATTCTAAATGCTGTAGGATTTGATGCATCTATGTCACTGTTCTCTGTCAATTAACTGGAGAGATTATCAGAAATTCCATTCTCTGAAAACAAATTACATATTTGTCATAATGTTATTTCTGCCAGGAGACTTCAATTTTCAATAACCATTAGCACTCATGAGCTCTTTGCATGTTGTGCTCAGAGGATGAAATGTTCCTATGTTACTCAGTACCTCCTCCTCCTATCTTTAATACCCTGTGCCTCTCTCCTCCATTTTCTGTTTTTGACACACACAGATGAAGAAATAACTTTATACAAGGCAGACTGGAGACTGGATGGTGGGTCAGATAAAGACTGCATTGTCCAAGCAGATCTAACATCATGGTAAATAACTTATTACATGCTAAAGATATTTAGTCTTCACTAACCTTTAGGACAGAGTCCCTTACTGATCCTTCAGGGTGGAAAGCCTAATGAAACATACCCTTAACCACTACAGCCCAGAAGGAAGAGATGCACTTCAAAAAAACTGCTGGTCAGTTTGATGGCATACACGTCAGCCATGTTGTCTGAGTGAAATGCCAACACTCCAACTGGAAGAATGTCCTGCAAGGCCTAGAGGGTTAGCAAGATATTCAGACTGCAAGGATGACCCCTGTACAAATCAAGTTCCTTCGATCATCCACCCATAAGAATAGCAATCCTCCCTAGAGCAGAAGTATCCACATTGACTGTAGTCAAGAGTGTGGAAATAGTTAAAGGGCTGCCAAAAGGGTGACAGTTCAACCAAACGTACCACAGAATACTTTGATGACATGCACTGGAGAGCTTAATGAGTTTTGCCAGAGAACTGAAGCGCTGTCACCACTGCATTCAGTGTCAATTATAAAATCTTCAAGCAGTTCGACATTAGGTGCTTCAAACACAGTAACTGCCATAAGCCCCAGCACTTGAAGACAAGAGTCTGATTGTACTTAGGTTCATAGGTTGGTACTAGGCTATTGGCCCTAGGACCTATACAAGCCTAGCCATAACAATTCCCTGGCTATTTCTTCCCACAATATTTACTTCCCTGGACCCTGTCTAGCAGGGCGACTGACATGATCACCGGGGTGAATTTCCCATCTCCCATCCAATCGTCAAGGTTCCTTTTGAAGAGGGCCATGGAGGCGCTCTGCTTGACATGTATGGGCAGTCTATTCCACAGTATGGGGAGTCTCTGGGTCAGGAACCTATACCTCCAGCATGTTTTGTTCATTGTGATGACAAGGTTTAGATCCCTGAAGCATGTGGCTCTGAGGGATTGGGATTTCTTTAAGTGGAGCATGTCCAACAGCTCAGGGTTTGACATGGCCTTGTATGCTAAGCAGAGATCACCTCTGAGTAGACGATATACCACAGAGTATAGCTGGAGTTTTTTTTAGATGGTCAACATAGGGCATCTGCTTTAGGCCTGTGATTCTTTTAGTGAGGTATTTCTGCGGCCTTTCCAGCTGTTGCAGATGTCTTGTGAGGTACATACCAAATGGGGCATTGTACTCTATACTGGGTCTAATGAGGGATGAATACAGTGGGACAATTACCTCCTTTTTTTGGATGAAAAGCCCCTAGTGATGAGGTGTGCTACATAGAAGGATTTCCTGACTGCTGTAGCGATGTGATTATCACTGCCCACCTGTGTCCCAAAGTCTCTCATCACATTTTCAGTGTTTAGTGTACTGACTTATGGGGTAATCCATGGGTACATGTTTTTTCCCAAAGGGGATAACTATACATTTCTTGGTATTAAGCTTGAGACCATGGCTCTGGCACCAAACATCTGTTTCTGTAAGGCCTTTTTGTAGAATATCTACATCATTTGGGGATTCAATAATGGCTCCCAGTTTACAGTCATCTGCAAACTTTGTTAGCCAGAGTCCCTTAGTGTTGGCCTGTACTTCAGAGAAGTAGATGCCAAACAAGAGTGGTCCCAGGACTGAACCCTGAGGTACTCCACTTGTCACATGTCTGAAGCTGGATTTGGAGTCGGCTACTTTTACAGTCTGGGTTCTGTCAGTAAGCCATTTGGCAACCCATTGAGTGACATAGGGATTTATGCCCAGCTTAGTAAGTTTATCTATGATTCCAAAGTGGGGGATGGTGTCAAAGGCCTTGGCGAGGTCCAGATAGGCTGTGTGGACCACCTTACCCTCATCCACAGCTCTGGAGACTGATTTGAAAAAGTCAATCAGGTTCAGGAGACAAGATCGGCCCTTCACGAACCCAAACTGGGTGGGGTCCAGTGTTTGAAGGTTGCCAATGTCTTTGTTTATAAATTCCATGATAATGCATTCCATGCCCTTGCAGATCGGGCTCATCAGACTGATGGGATGGTAGTTCCCGGGATCCAAGGTGGATCCCACCTTCTGGAGTGGGATAACCGTTGCTGTGCGCCACTTAGTAGGCACGAAGCCTGAGGTGAGGCTATGATTAAACATGACATTTAGGTGAGGTGCCAGTTCATTTTGTAGTTCATGTAGTACACAGCCCAGGATGTCATCTGGTCCCATGGATGCTGTATTCTTAGCTTCGGAGAGTGCTGTTTCTACCCATGTGGCCATGACTACTGGACTATGGCAATCTTTTGGTATTGAGATGGGTCCTTTAGGGAGTGAGAGAAGGGTGAAGTTGGCACTAAATTGATCTGCCACGATACTGGCAATATCCTTGGGATCAGTATATTTAATGCCATTCTGTTGTAGCTCAGAGCAGATCAGAGCATTGATGAATTCCAAGAACCGTTAGGAAAAGGTGTTGTTACCCGAGTAGTTTTTCCAGTTAATGGCAGGGTAGTTGAAATCACCCAGTATTAGGGTGTTTGGTTGTATCTTAATATTTTCCAGTATGTTTAGAAAGGTGTAGTGAGAATATTGGGGCATGGTGGGGGATCTGTAGCAAGCTACAATTTGCATTGCAGTCTTGCCTAGTGTTAGGTGCACCTGGAGACTTTCAGATGCATTGTGTTGGGCAACTAGCCTGGAGGTGTGAATATCCTTGGTAAATATGGCCAGTCCTCCACCTTTAGTGTTTTGATCTTGGTTTTGTGGCCGAAAAAGTGTGGTAAGAGCTGTAGCCTGGTACTGCAGAGGTGCTCTCTGGAGCCTTGAACCAGGTCTCAGTTACTGCACAGATATCAATGTCCTCCATTTTTAGGAGTGCCTCAAGAGAGTGCATTTTGAGGTTTAGACTGCTAGCATTGAGTTGCATTACCTTCAGATTTTGCCTGCTTGTATGTGTTAGGGTGATTTTGTCCTTTGAACCTTGCCTAAAAAGGCACTATAGGGGTGGGCAAGAGCTTTAGCCAGTAACCCGAATCCCAGGCAAAGCATCGTGGTTTGTCGATCATGTCTTCCCAGGCATACAGATACTGGATCCGCTTTGAATGACACCAGAAGCTTAGCCAATTGTTAAAGTCAATCATTTTGTCCTTATAATGTGGTATCATTCTGGGCGAAAGCAGGATGTTACTCAGGGCTAGGGTCATACCTGATTGGACCACATGATCCGAGAGCTCTTCCATGTCCCTTTTCATGTAGTCCAGGGAGGTACATCTCAAGTCATTCACTCCAACATGGACAATGACAGAGTCGTATTTGTACTTGTTGTGGAGTGACTTGAGTGCATGTGTTATGTGGTGGATCCTGGCACCCAACAGGCAGCTGACTGTAATTTTCTCCTTGTTCAGCCTTGTGAGTGGGACATCAGTGTGCCTGACTACAGAGTCACCTATGACTGAAGTGTTTGGTACATTGCATTTCCTTAGGGCCTGTTGTTGGGTGGCACACTGGTGTTGTGAGCTGTGTGTCACTTTGGTTGTAACTGGTGTTTGTTTGCGTTTCAGCATCGGAGGTCTTTGTTGCTTGGGCAGGTTAATGTTAAGAGCCTCTGCATATGTGGGTTTAGTGTTGCTATGTGAGGGTGTTGATGGTGTGGATTTTGAAGGGCTATGTGTTGCTTGAGGTGTAGTGCAGGTGTTAACCTTCTCCTCTTGACTGTCTAGCACAACCTTGGCTGGAGAGAGCTTTGCTCCCAGTTTGGCTATTTAAGTGCATCTCTCGCAGGTTGTAGTGTTGGGTGGTAGGAGGAAAGGGTTGTCTGTGTACATGAGGCAGTTGCTGCATTGCTCCAGTATGCCCAGATTCACCAGGTGGACAAGATAAATCACCGGAAGCTGACCCTTGGATATGCCTGTTTAGGTGCTTTTTTTGTAAAGTACAAGAGCGGTTTTCCCTTACTTGACTCTATGAAGCCAAAGAAAAAATTAACTGCAGGATATTCTGTGTGATGGCCAAAAATAAACATGACCTGTCCTGATACTGATTATGACCCCTATGAACAATATGCCTTCAGTGAAAAAGAGCTGAGATCTCACCAAAATGATGTGGATTCTTAACCCAAAACTGTAAACAGATTACTGTCCTGAATAAAACTGACCATTATAGGCAATGCCAGAAGCAGCATCCATATAGGGGAAATTATTCTGATGCCTCTCGGGTGGGAATAAGCCATCACCACTGATGTATTTGTTTAATAGCTGGAGGTGTTCAGGTGAGACCAAATGGCAAGGACTGGAACTGATTAAGTGGAAAGTACTTATTCTGAAGCAAAGAAACTGGCATTTTTTTACGTGAAGATAAGCATCTTGGAAGTTAACACAACAAGCCCAATCTCCTCTTGAAAGACATGGCAGGATGGCCTGCAGCTCAACCTTGCAGGAAGACTTCTTTGGAACAAAGGCATTTAGGCTGCTTGGATATATCCTGAGGGCTTCCATTTTCTTGGACACCAGAAAGACTCAGTAATAAAATCCTTGCCTTTACTAGCCTGGTGGGACCACATCAATGGCTTTTTTACAAAGAGAAACTTCCTGATCTGCACTTTCTGATAGGGTTGCATGTCTTGGAGCAGTACAGACTAGCACTGTGGTTTGGAATTGAACAGTATGAAGTATCTATTTTTGGTGGATTTCAGTATCCATCTGTCTGCGGATGCCTCGGACTACTGACAAAGACAAATGAAGAATGTTCTGCCTACCACGTCCAGAAAGAGATGGAGCCACAGTCAAGAATTATAAGACCCCTGCCCCCTTCTGGGAATACTGAGATCCATGTCGCTTAAAACAGTGATGTTCCAGCACCAAGGAAAGGGCAGAGTATTGTTGACAGGGCTTCCATAAGACATGCCAAAAAAGCTTTTTCAATGCCTCCTTCAAAGTCTAAAAAAAAGAATGCTGGAGAGAATGATAGAAGACCCCTGTAGTCAAGAGGGATTTGTCTTTTCCTCTTTTATGCATGGGAGTGGCTGATTTCCTGTCAACCCAGTAAGGGTCTCCTAAACAGTACATTCATACATATCACTCTAGTGTTGGTGCACTGCTAAGCATATCCTACCTCCCCATCAGTCCCTTCTGCAGCATTTAATTCAGCTTGAAGCATGAAGATGCTGACCATGGAAGACATAAAACTTGACTGAAAAGCTTCTCCTTGACAAAATCATTGGGGAGGCTCTCAGCAATATGTATTATTCTATCCAAAAACATACTTATAAAAATAAGGCTTCTATGTCAGATTATTTAGCAACGTGAGATACAAGGTGAAAGATGCAAAAGCCCACTTCCCTCATCTGCTAAGGGTCCCAGATTCCATATCAGAGGGATAAACAGATTAAAAATGAGGGGTGGGTTTCCCCCTCAAGTGGCTACAAAAACTATCACATCTGTCTTGGGGGAGGGGGTTTCCACTCAGTAAAATCTGATAGGGTTGTAAAGATCCTGTTTAGCTTTCTGCACATATGGCCATGACGTCCACATTACCTCAATCTGTACTGACTGCACAATAATACTGACTGTAAGACCGACCACCTACAAAGGTGGGTGGTTAGAATGACAGGTAAGTTGAGTCTTCTTCAGATATGAGAGTCCCTGTGAAGGTCAGTTCCATCTCTCTGTCACTCCGGGGTGAAACACCAAAGTCATGGAAGAGAGCAGTGGTGGCAATAATTCACAAGGAAGGTAAGACCTCAGCAGATCCTGCATCTTCTTGGCCAATATCAATTCTAAATCACGCCTTCATGTTTTTCAAGCGTACAATAGCTAATATAATAGCTAAAATTCTACTAACAATAATGGACCTTTGACAATATTGCTAAAGCTATCACAATCCAGTATGACATAGTACAGTGATAAATAATTATTTTGTTCCCCGCAGGATTTAGACTGATGGCTTCTCTACCTGCCGCCACTCATCCCATGCACCATTCCAGGCGGGATAGGAGCCATGTATTTTAAGGCTGGTTGACAGCCCTATGGCCCATTCATTTCTGCATGGGATCCCCACTGGCCCTCTTCTTTCAGGTGGAAATCTGGTGGTTGAGAGAGGGCCAGCTTGCTGTTCTGCAGGGTAGTTGATGCTCTCTCCTTTGGATTATCCCCCTCAGTAGGGCTTCCAAGCTCTGCTGATGCAGTATCCTGAGGAGAAGCATTACACAGAAAGCTGACTGACCCAAAACTTTACAAGTACAAATGCACTCATTGTGCACTCAGTGGCCTTGGCCTCCACTGGATACAACAATTAGTGTTCTGGTACATGTATCCCATGTGATAAACCTGAACCGCCTTCCTCTACTCAGGATTGGAGTCCAGCAGCAAGAAGCTCATTCCCATTCCCTCCTCCTCAGTTCTCACCACCACCACCACCCCACCCCCAAACATCTCCTTCAGATACCAGAGCAGCTAATCAAACTTAGTTCTGAAGTCAGGGCCTTATGCCTCTATGCCATGAAGCTGGTCCACTATTAATATCTTCATGCTGGACTGTTGGAACTACCTATGGGCTGCATTTAGGAAATCTGGATTTCTTGACATTATGAAGTTAATTTTGAAAATACACACAGACTTGACTGCAAGAATAAAAAGAGGGGAGCATTGTTTCAGGTAAGCTCACTTTTAGTAGGGGACCAGAAGGGAATGTCTGTTCTCTCCACTCATATTGCATCATTCTTGGAATCACTAGCACAGAAAACAGAGTTCAAAGAAATTGGGTTATAACTGATCAGGCCAACAAAGGAAAATGGCTCTATTTGACATTTTGTTAGTTTGCGTGTTTCAATAAAGGTTGTTTCAATAAAGTACAGTTGTGTACATTTACTATAAATGTAGATGTTCGAGTGTATTCACTGATGCAGTCATTACATTTGGGTAATCTGCTTGTAGGTTGCCCTCAGTCGGTCTGATTAACAAAGTCTTGGGTCCTGCGTCAGTTGCTGTCCCTTCTTCCATGACGTCAGGTCGTCAGGGGTATAAAACATGCAGCCGACGCCATTACATCAGTTTTCCTTGCCCGAGATGTCAGGTACCCCCCTAATGGGAAGCAATTAAACATAAAAACACAAAGGTATACCTCCAACAAAAAAGCAAATACACCAAAAAGGCTTTTAAGCATAGTAACGGAAAGTAGAGGTATAGCCAAAAGAAGTTAGGAGGCAGGAGGGAGGGTAACCAGGACTGCAACAGTTAATACACTCGAAAATCTACATTTATGTTAAGTGTACACAACTGTACTATGTTCTTCATGTTTCACTGTCGCAATCATTACATTTGGGTAGATTCTCAAAGCTATGGTTTGGAGGAGGAGTTTAAATAGCATTAGGGCCAGCTATAAGGCCCTGTAAGACTGCAGTGGCGAAGCCAGCTCTGGATTTAGAGAAAATTGACAAACGATAATGCTTGGTGAAAGTACGTGCAGAACTCCAGGTAGCAGCTTCTAGGATGTCCCTAGTAGGAATGCCTCTGAGAAAGGCTGTAGAAGTAGATGCAGCCCTGATGGAGTGAGGTCTGATCCCCTGGGGGATAGGTTTTTCCATGGTGCTTATAGCAGAAATTAATGCAATGGCTTATCCATTTAGAAATGGTTTGTTTTGAAATAGCCTTTCCCTCTGCCCCTGCAGCAAATGCTACAAGCAGTTGTTTAGATTTTCTTTGAGGTTTAGTCCTGTCCAAGTAAAATCTAAGTTGTCTGTGCACATCCAAGGAATGCAGTATCCGTTCCACTTTGTTCTGTGGATTAGGAAAGAAGGTTGGCAAATGAATGGACTGATTAAGAGCCACATTGGATACCACCTTGGGCATGAAGGATGGATTGGTTCTGAGTGACACCCTGTCTGCATGAAAGATGATGAAAGGCTCCACTGCCATAAGGGCTTGTAATTCAGATACCCTTCTAGCCGAAGTGATTGCTAAAAGGAAAGCTGTTTTCCAAGAAAGAAATTTTAAGTCTGCAGTAGCAGCTGGCTCGAAAGGAGGTGGAGTGAGTTTTTTCCAATACAAAGTTTGATATAATACTTGCATTTGACTTGGGTTCCATTTGCCCTGAATGCACTTCCCTGCCAGGTGAGCCCCTCATGCATAATCTGATGCATCTGTTGTTAGGGTTTGGGTGGCAGGGGGTGGTGTGAAAGGTAGTCCTTGTTTGGGTGGCAGGCCTCTGCCCACCAAAGGAACTCTAGGCATCGGCATGGTATGATAGGAATCATTGTTTCCAGGCTGTGAGAATGTTGACTCCATACGCTTTTTAGATACCACTGTAGTTTCCTTATATGCAGTCTTGCATATGGAATTAGAAGAATGCAGGAGGCCATGAATCCCAAGGCTTGCAGTATTTGTCTTGCAGACAGCAAGGTTTTTGTGGGCCACTTGTTTGAAGTAGATTGTCAAATTAATATGCTTTTCTGGCGTGAGGTAAGCCATCTGTGAAGTTTTATTCAAGCTTGCTCCCAGGAATGTAATTTGTTGACAGGGTACCAGTTGTGATTTCTTTTCATTTATGGTATACCCCAGACAAGTTAGAACCCTTTTTACAAAGGCCAGATGATTTAAAAGTATGTCCTGGCTTTCTGCCTGAATTAGACAATCGTCCAGGTATGGGTATATTTGAATACTTCTTTGCATGCAAAATGCAATAACTGGAGCTAGGCACTTTGTGAATACCCTGGGCGCAGTAGATAAGCCAAAGGGCAGTGCAGAGAACTGATAGTGCGTGTAGCCTGCTTTGAAGCATAGGTATTTTCTGCAAGATTCCCTGACTGGGATGTGCAGGTATGCTTCTTTTAAATCTAGTGTTGCCAACCAGGCGTCTTTGCCTAGCATAGGAAGTAATTGGTGAAGAGTCAGCATCTTGAATTTTGGAAAGTAGACAGGTCCAGGATAGGATGCCATGATTTGTCTTTTCTGGGTACCAGGAAAAGTCTCGAGTAGAAACCTTGTCCCTTTTCCTCTTCTGGTACCAGTTGAATAGCCCCCAAGCTTAAGAGAGAAAGTACTTGTTTTGAGCCTCTTCCCACTGATTTGGGTGTAGGTCCAGCCACCCATTTGGCGTTGGCAACGTGTGGAAGTGAAATCTGTATCCCTGGGACACTATATTTAAAACCCATTTGTCCTGGGTAATAAGTTCCTAGTTCTTTACATGAAGAGCAATCTTTCCCCCCAAAGGGGCAGTCAGAAGACAAGTGCTTGGAAATTTTAAAAGGAAGTCATTGAGACAATTTACCATAGGGGGGAGTCTTCTTATTCCCAGACTTGGAAGTGGAGGCCCCCCCCACTGCTTAGTTCTGTGAGTCCCCTGGGACTGAAACCTGGGGGTTTTGCTGTGTCTGGATTTGGCTTGAGAAGACCTGGAAGGGGCTAGAAAGGACGAATTCTTAGAGGGCCAGTGCCTACTAATTCTAGGAGGCTGAACTTGTAAAAAATCTTTAACAGTTTGCATAGATTTAGCTTTGTCTTCCATCCTTTTAAGAACTTTTTCAGCCTTGTTTCCAAACAGGCTGTACCAATTTAAAGGAGCATCCAACAATTTAGCTTTAACATGATCAGGCAAAGATTGCTCCTTAAGCCAAGCATGCCTTCTAAGCACAGACCCAGTAACAGCAGCCCTGCAAGCGGCCTCTAAAGAATCAAAACCACATTGCAAAGTATGTTTTCCAACTTGTTCAGCAGAATGTATTAAATCCTGTAAGTCTTTATTTTCCACACAGTCAGGAATCAACATAATTTTCTGTTTAAGCAGTCCAGTAACATGTTGCTGATATTTCAACATGTGAAATCGGCAGTTTAAAGCTCTAATGGCCAAGGTTGCTGAAATGTAAACCTTTTTACCCCATCTATCCAGCGCTCTGGAGTCTCTATCAGAAGGGGTAGGATTTTTAGCAGTAGAAGCCTTAATGCCCTTGGGCCCCTGTGAAATAGTCTCTGGATCTGCAATAGGATTTTTGAAAAGGAACTTGTGGGACTCAGGGACCCTGTAGTATATGTCAGGTTTACTGGGAGCAGGGAATCAGGGGCCAAACTGGATTCCCAGAAAGCATCATCAGCAATGTCTAGTACAGGAGGAATAGCCAAAGGCCTATGCTGAGGTAGGAGAAGGAAATCCCTAAGCCTCTTTTTTGAATCAGAAAATTCCTGGCTTTCAAAGTGAAAATGCTCCCTTAGAGTATGTAAGGTTTCCCCAAAAGAAAAATCCTCAGGAGGGGAAGCAGAGAGAATAGAGTCCTCTGCATCAGAATCCTCATAAGTAGGTAGGGACAAATCCAGGTCATCAGAAGAGTCAGAAAAAACAGAATCCTGATCAGAAGATTCATAATCAAGCTCAGTCCTAGGCCTCTTAGAAGGGGGGGGGGGGTACCCCTGATTAGAGTTACTAGATCTGCAGCCATTTTTATCATTTGTTTTTTTAGGCATAGAGGCCTGAGCATGTGGCCTGGGTGTCCGTTTTTTACACATGGATCGAGATTTAGGCCTTAGTAATGAAGGAGGCCTCAATTTAATATGCAAGTCCATAGGCCTGAATACACACGCAGCTCCGAACCAATCCAAGGTACAGACATCCGCGGGTTCCCTAGATGAAATATCTTGCAGCATACCAGACTCCGAATGGGTCTCAGTAGAGGCCTGTGAATCAGAAGTAGCGGGTATCAGGGGCTGCAAAAGCGCCTCATTGAGTACTGGCGACTGGCTTAGGAGAAGCGTTGTTGGCAGTTTTGGACCTCGGCGGCCTGCATCTGTCTTTACCTTTGCATTTTTTTCAGAATCCTGGTAGTCGGATGGTTAACCGACAACATTTCTGGATAATTAAACCGAGAACCGAAATATTTAGAGGCAAAAATATACCGACAACAGACAGTGCGTTGATTAAATAAAGCACAAAACTGACAGCAAAGTACGTCGTAGTCAGGGCCTAGGCAAGGAATACAGTACAAATGAAAATCTTTATGAGGTATTTGCTTTCCACAAGTAATGCAATTATTAACTTTTACTAACATCGGTAAGAAACAAGAAAAAGTTTCCCCAACGGGGTACTTAGCTTTTAGTTGAAGACTTCGGTTCTGCAACTCGAAAACGAAAATTTCAGGAGTCGGCCGACCGGCACTTGCGAACTGCTTCTGCTTCGGGCACCGCATGGCAAGAAAGACTGATGTAATGGTGTCGGCTGCATGTTTTATACCCCTGACGACCTGACGTCATGGAAGAAGGGACAGCAACCGACGCAGGACCCAAGACTTTGTTAATCAGGCCGACTGAGGGCAACCTGCAAGCAGATTACTCAAATGTAATGACTGTAACAGTGAAACACGAAGAACATCGGATATTCCATTTTTAACTCAACTGTGGACTACCTACTATTTTCTATTTTATTATTTTGGAGCACATATTTTACAGTTATATTTTACAGTTCAATTTTTATTAAGTGAACTAAGTGTATAACAATTTAGGAAATGAGCATCACACCCTCCACACTGAGAAGTTTCTTCTTGGTTTGCTTTAGATTATATAATATACCCGTACAGGTCAGAACAAAACAGTCCCAAATCACTAGGTATAGCAAAGAGATTTCAAGTGTTTTCAAGGTACACAATTAAGTAAGGTAAAACTAAATCATAGCTGTCAACTACACTCCTCTATGCTTGACCTATGAGTCTATGGGGCAAGAATGAATGAAATATCTAAGTATTTGGGTCAAGAGTAATGGCTGTGAAAGAAATTTAGCAGAAAATTAAGTATAAAATTATTAATAAACTAAGGTTATAAAGAGTGGTGACAATGGATTTGGAGAACAAAATCCAGGTAACAAAAATGTTTGTACTATTATATGTAGGTCAGGCTTTTCTAGTACAACATGAATTGATCTTTTGAGCAATACTGGGGAAGGAAATACAGAATTCATTTGGGATGGGAGGAATTGATTGAGTTTCTTAAGTGTAGCAAACAACTGCCACAGTTTATATCCTGCATGGAGTGCTACAGTCTTCATGTTTTAATTAAAAAAATAAAATTTATTTTTATAAGTTGTAGCAAATTGCTTGCAACATATGTAGCTAATGGTTGCTGCAGTTTAGATCATACACTGAGTGCTTTGAAATGTTGAATTGCTTTAGAGATTGGAACTGGCTGATCACGTCCCACAACACTTTGTGCCCGGGGCAGTTGCCCCTCTCACCCTGCCCTGGCTATGCTACTGTAAATGAAAAACAATTATTTAATTACAGAATGTATTGGAAGTACACTCCTTTTAAGAAAAATGCAAGTTACAACAGGATAAGTGTGCAAGTTTGTTTTAATATTTTAATGTACGGATAGACAAATTGTGATTTTCTTATAATATGTTCATTACCTGGTTTGGAAACAAAAAGGCGGGGCTTTATCCTGCTATGTCACCCAAAGACGACTTGATTGAAATGACAACACTGAACCGTTACTTTACTGAATGATCACACTACCGAATTTTTTAACAGGTTTGGGGAGGATGGCACAATGGTTAATGTGCTTACCTTACAGACACAAGGTGCAGGGTTTGATTCTCACATGGGATAATTGGCTACGCTTAAAATAGCCCACTAGAGCAGTTAGCCTAGTACTAACCAATGAAAGGTTAAGTATGCACTTGGCCAACATGGAATGAGGAAACACACCGCAGTATGTCAAACCCATCCAGCTGGGGGTCTGCACCCCACCACACCCCCCAACTAAATATACTAACTCCAAGATTGCACTACAGTAGAGAAATGAGCAAATTTCCCCATTTTGTACAAGTGCATACGTTCCCTGTTAAGAAATTTGGTAGTGAGATCGTTTGGTAAAGTAACAGTTTGGTGCTGTCATCTCTTGAAAGTCATCTTCGGGTAAAACAGTCTTTCGATTATTAGAAGTAAACCTGTTTTTTCAATAATCATAAGAAAAGGATCCCAGGAAGAGCATTTTCAATCCCCATTGGGTTGTTTGAAAAATTTTGTGAAAGTGACTTAAAGCATTATGTAAATAGAAAGAGACTCAACATGTTTTATAACTTAACCAGGTATTAAAAAGAGCTTTTGAACTTGGTTTCCAAGGACAAATCTATCCAACTTATTAGATCAGACAAAAGGAGTGGGATGATGGTGATGGGAGATATTGATTACTTCGTCAAAATCAAAATGATGAACATTTTAATGGATGAAACATTATATTGTTAAGCATCTATGAAATCTTGGAAAGAGAGGGGATGCCTGAGGAATGGAGAAAAAGTGTTTTGGTACCGATTTTTAAGAATAAGGGTTATGTGCAGAGCTGTAGTAACTACAGAGGGATTAAATTGATCAGTGACAGCATGAAGTTATGGGAAAGAATAGTGGAAGCTAGGTTAAGAAGCGACATGATGATTAGTGATCAGCAGTATGGTTTCATGCCGGGAAAGAGCACTACAGATGTGATGTTTGCTCTGAGGGTGTTAATGGAGAACTACAGAGAAGGTCAGAAGGAGTTGCATTGTGTTTTTGTAGGCTTAGAGAAAGCACATGACAGGGTGCCTAGAGAGGAGTTGTGGTATTGTATGAGGAAGTTGGGAGTGTCAGAGAAATATGTAAGAGTGGTACATCATATGTACGAGGGTAGTGCGACAGCAGTGAGGTCTGTGTTGGGAGTGACAGATGCATTTAAGGTGGAGGTGGGATTACATCAAGGATCAGCTCTGAGCCCTTTCTTATTTGCAATGGTGATGGACAGGTTGACAGACGAGATCAGACAGGAGTCCCCATGGACTATGATATTTGCAGATGACATTGTTATTTGTAGTGAGAGTAGGGAACAGGTGGAGACCCTGGAGAGATGGAGATATGCTCTAGAGAGAAGAGGAATGAAGGTCAGCAGGACTAAGACAGAATATATGTTTGTGAATGAGAGGTAGGATAGAGGAATGGTGAGGATGCAAGGAGTAGAGGTGGCAAAGGTGGATGATTTTAAATACTTGGGCTCAATAGTTCAGAGTAATGGTGAGCGTGGAAGAGAGGTGAAGAAGAGAGTACAGGCAGGATGGAGTGGGTGGAGAAGAGTGTCAGGACTGATTTGTGACAGACGAGTACCAGTAAGAGTGAAAGGGAAGGTCTACAAGAGGGTAGTGAGACCACCTATGTTATATGGGTTGGAGACAGTGGCATTGACAAAAAGGCAGGAGTTTGAGCTGGATGTGGCAGAGTTAAAGATGTTAAGATTTGCCTGGGTGTGACGAGGGTGAACAGGATTAGGAATAAGTATATTGGAGGGTCAGCCCAGGTTGGAAGGTTTGCAGACAAAGCCAGAGAGGCAAGATTACACTGGTTTGGACATGTGCTGAGGAGGGATGCTGTGTATATTGGGAAAAAGATGCTAAGGGTGAAGCTACCAGGTAACAGGAAAAGAGGAAGGCCTAAGATAAGGTTTATGGATGTGGTGAAAGAGAATATGCAGGTGGTTGGTGTGGCAGAGGAAGATGCAGAGGACAGGAAGAAATGGAAACAGATGATCCGCTGTGGCGACCCCTAACGGGAATAGCCAAAAGAAGAAGATGATCTATGAATCAGATTATGGTGGCCTATTGAAAAATTGATTTTCTCTTGAACTATTTGGTCCTATAGCAAGTTCACCAGTTTCTGAAAATGTCAAAACCGACCATCTGGGCAATCAGTCGTATTCCAAACATAAATAAATCTGTAGATGACTGCCTATTTAGGCCAACTGTGGAGGTGGTGGTGGGAGTCTAAAACCGAACCATGGCTAAGTACATTGACAGTAAAATGAAGGACATTTGTATCCCTACAAACACATTCTTAAAGTCTCTTGCCATTTTTTGCATTGTTTACATCAAAATGATTTTTAGGTGATGAAATGTTGGTTACTATTGATGTCAAGGAACTTTTTTCAGTAATTCCCCACAAAACTGGACTGGCATGGTTTGGGGTGTCTATTACTGATTTTCAAGACTGGCCTTCGTAGATATCATTATCATTTTACAAATGATGTTTAGTTAGGCTGGGGTCTGCAACCTTCACTATCAAAAGAGCCATTTTTTGGCCCCTTTCCCACTAAATAAAATTCATAGAGCCACAACACCTATTTGACCCCTAAAATGAAGATAATACAGCAGATAAAGTTTTATATATAGTTATTATTCTAAACATAAAAGAACTATGTTTATAAGAGCGATATTTAAAGTCCTTCCCTATTTTTGTTCCTTTGTTCCCCTTTATTTGAGACTTTGAGAGGTATGGGAACCTTTCAGGAGATATTGTTGCTGTCAGGGGATCACATGATCGTTCTCAGTGTGTGTGGAATGCATGGCAACAGAAATCGTGTTATTCTAGCAAGTTTATAAGAGCAATATTTAAAGTCCATCACTTTATCAGTCTCAGTGTGTGTGTGTGTGTGTGTGTGTGTGTGTGTGTGTGTGTGTGTGTGTGTGTGGTAGAGTGGCCATTATTTTTCAAAGCTACAGGGAGCCACTGCAGAGGGGTGGAAGAGCCACATGCGGCTCCAGAGCCGCAGGTTGCAGACCCCTGATAGGATTACTGTCAACAATTGAGTGATTTGGCCATAAGCAGTGGCTGTGCCTATTTACTCTAACTCGGTCTTAAAAAGACAATTTGTTTTTAACTTCAGATTTTATTACTGTTGTAATCTATATTTAATGGTTTTGGATGAGATTTTTAGTTTATGGAATGATTCAACTGATGACTCATGAGATTTGGTAAAATTATTTAAACCCAACATAGGATTTTTTTAAGTTTTATTTTTGAATTTTCTTTTGGCAGGATTATTTTTTCAATATTTTAATTTAAAAAAATATTTAGTTAAAAAAAAAAAGCTATAGCTGTTGTTTACAGGAAGCTAACATTTTCAAACTCTTTCCAGTTGCTAGCCCTTTTGGCAGAAAGGTCATTTGATTACAGGACAACTGATAAGGGTCTCCTGATTAACCTCCAACAATAAAAAGTTTTAAGTGGACATGAGCAAACCGAGGTACATGCTTTTGGATCACGGGTACCCCTAGGGCTTATTAGATGATGAGATAAGTGATGTCAGTGGATTACAACACACAACATTCCAACATGATTTTAATTGTGTTCCAAGGCCCCCCCAGAGTTACTGGTAATATGTTGCCTAAGACATCAGGCTATGACTTTGAAATATGATCTTAAAAGTAAGCCCATAAAGAACATTATTATTCTTAATTACGTAATATTAACAGAGTCACAGATTGTTACTAGGCTAATGACCCAAGGGTCCTTTCTAAGCCAAACCACATTTTCCTGGAAGAATAACAATGGCCTGCATCCGAATAGGACATTGTGAGCCAGGCATTTATAAGCTACCTCTGTTCATAAGGGGCATGGGTGTCAGGCCCACTGTAAATTTCCTATTCCTCATCCACTGGTCTAGGATGCACTTAAACTGGGTAATAGACAAACTCACATAGATGGGAAGCCTGTTCTACAGGATGGGCATTCCCTGGGACATATATCTGTCTCTCCAGCATGTTCTGTTTAAGTCTCAGACAAAATTTATATCCCTAGACCTTATATTTCTGGTACTATTTGACTTAAGAATGTGCTGGAGATTCATAAGTGTGGGGTTTGCAGATGCCTTGTAAGCCAGGCATAGATTCTATAGGAGATTGAGTAGATGGAAAGGGCTTTAAGGTGGTCTGCATAAAGCAGGTTTGGTACACCTTGTATTCTTTTTGTAAGGAACCTCTGAAGTCTCTAGTTGCTGCATATGCCTGGTTAGGTACTTTCCAAAGGAAGCACTGTATTCTATGACTGGTCTGATAAGGGAAGAGAACAGTGGGATAATGATCTCTTTAAACCTAGATGCCATGCTGTTACTTATAAGTTGCGCAGCGTAAAAGGATTTCCTCACCACTGTGGCCATGTGGTGGTTGAAGGTAAGGCTACTGTGTACCCAGTACCCTGACCAATGGGTCAACTCTTAGGGGTGTATTATCAACATGGTAATTAGCTTGGATGGCTGACTTCTCAAAGAGTACAATTATGCACTTCTTAGCATTGAGTTTAACACCACAGCCCGGGAACCATTTGTTAGTCAGAGACCGACCTTCTTGAAAACTGCTCATGTCGGCAATGGAGTCAATGATAACCCTCAGTTTGCAATCATATGTAAACTTAGTCAACCATAAACTTTCAGCATCTGCTTCCATTTCATAGAAATAGATGCCAAAAAGAAGTGGTCCCAATACGGAGCCCTGGGGGAATCCACTAGTGACTGGCCTCTTAGTGGAGGTGGCCTCACCTATTTTGACTTCCTAGGTCCTATCAGAGAACCACTTTGCTATCCAGCAGGTAATAAAAGGTTTTATACATAAATTAGTGAGCTTGTCTATAATGTCTGAGTGGCGTACAGTATCAAAAGTCTGTTTTCTGAAAACCTTTCAAATATTTTAGAGGCTACACAGACTTTTACTTATAAAAGGGGACAAAATTTAAAAGAGAAACTGGTAAACAATTTTCAAGGGAACACAGATTCACCTATGAAAAAAATGTGGAATTTGTTTCAGTGTACCTTTATTAATGGTAGCCCCTTTAGTTAAATTGAAGAACACATCAAGGGTTGTTTTACTAATGGAAAAACGAAGATGTGCAAATTGTGGTACTAAAGGTGTGGTATACATTGCAATTTGCACCTCTTGCCAAGCATTTTACTTTGGTAAAACAGAAAGGTCCCTTTGATTGAGAATTTATGAACGAGTACAATGTAAAAATTGGAAAACAAAAACAGTGCTTTAAGAAAACACTCAATGGAATGCAAAAGCTTTATAAAGTTTTTATTTTCCGTATTGCTGATGCTAATGGCAGGGGAGGAAGCTAGGAGATTAAATTAAAATACAAATAATTAGTCCTACAGTTAAATTAAATGCTATGAAACTGCCTAATTTAAATGTTAATCTCACTAGTATACTAAAACTAAGACCAGCAAAATTGGGCCATACATTGTGAATTATACTTTTATTTTTACCTTCACTTTTTATATTTTACACATTTATACTTTAAAACATTTAGTAATGTACGGTTTTGATTAATTTTCAAGTGGAAATAAACTGAAACATGTTCATTCTTTTAAATTATCACAAGACTTATATTTGGAGCACATGAAGTTGTCATACGACTTAATCACATGACCAGTTTGTATAATTAAGTGGCTGGAGGACGATGAAGGTTTTCGTTCTGATGATGTCTAAATAAAATTAACATGAAAGCATTAAACGACATTTTTCAAGGTACAAGAACAGTCATAATCACTCTCTACAGCCATAATCTGATTTTGTGAGTGATTCGTGGTTCTTACCTCTATGTGCAACCATGAAAGTCTATGTTCTGTGTTTTGGTTATGTGGAGTATCTCACACAATAAAATTATGTCAGTATGCTCTTGTTAACAGAAAAGACATCTGCCATTGTGATAACAAATTTGCGACAGATATGGCAACTAAAATAAATCATCCCTCAGCATGATGTTTTTTTTTTCTTCCCACAATCCTTACAGGTTCACAGTCATGCAATTTGCATTCAGCTATTGACATTAGGGGAAGCCTAAGCATAAATAGGGCATTGCATACCAAAAATAGTAGTCTAAATAGTTTACAACAAAATGTTGGGGAGATAAGTCATTAGGACTAAATTTCACAAAGACTAAATGGCATAAAAACATCAAGCATGTGCATAAAAAACAGGAAAATAAACGAATATAAACCTTAAGATGACATAAAAGATCCTCTACAGCTATAGACTGCCCATTCCATGGAGCTTGTGAGGGTCAGGAAATGACTGACAAGGCTAAATCTGCTTGCCTTTCATGTGGGGGTTGGGGATAATGTGCTGATGGGGCAGTATCACTCCAAAATATATTTCTGATATGGAGAAGACATCAGTGGCTAGGATAAGTAAGTGGACTGGTTTTGGTGTGCATACTCATACTTGGGCCAAGGTCATCTCATAATTTGACTCTGTCTCCAAGAGAACATCATCAGGTAGGGAAGAGGTAAGACCAAAGTTTATACAACCCTAGCATGTCTTGTAAGCAGCAGTAGAAACTTCCAAGATCGTTCACCTCCTGTGAGAGATTTGGCACCAAAATATGGGGAAGGCTGATGATCTGGATTCAGAGGGGATAAACATTTGGGAAACACTAAAAATTGTGCCCACAAATTGGGGTAAGAGGAACTTGAGTAAGCCATGTTGCCACAGGGGTGTGAACAGTTTCAACATAAGACAACAACACATGAAGTGGGAACTCTATACATTAAAACATGATCAAGAGTAAAATTCAGACTATAATCAAATAGAGACAAATTGCTCTGCCTATTACAATACTCAAAGAAAAGTACAGTTTTGTACCTACCATAAATGTAGATGTCCGATAGATATGCAACTGCAGTCATAACATATGGGTTGTCCTGCCTCAGGCAGCCCTCGGTCGGCCGGATTCCAAAGTCTGGGTCCGACGTCGGCTGATGTCGCATTTCTCTCCGACGTCAGAGCAGCTGGAGCATATAAGCATCAGCCGACGCCATTTTCTTCAGTGTTTCTTGCCCCAGATGCCAGGTGCCCTCCAAGGAAGGCTGTAATCAAATTGGAAGACAAAAACAGGATTCCAAACAATCAGTAAGCAATAAACAGATACACCATAACAGATATCCCCAGCTAAGAGAAACAGGGATAGGAGTGGACCCAAGGCATAGAGGGGTATGGAGGGAGGGAAAATCCGACTGCAGTTGCATATCTATCGGACATCTACATTTATGGTAGGTACAAAACTGTACTATGTCCTTCAAGAATGCAACTGCAGTCATAACATATGGGTTGAATACCATAGCTTAGCTGGGGAGGAGGAATGCTCTAGGAAAGAGATGGTGTGGCAATCAAACCCTGCAGGACTGCCGAAGCAAAGCCTGCTCTGGATCTGGAATATAGAGGGAGATTGTAGTGTTTGGAGAATGTATGCACGGAGCTCCATGTAGCAGCTTCTAGAATGTCTTTTGTAGGCACCCCTCTTAAGAATGCTGTAGAGGTGGCTGTAGCTCTGGTGGAGTGTGGTCTGACATTGGCTGGAACATTCTTCCCATGGAAGGAATAACAAAATCTGATGCAATGTCCAATCCATTTTGAAATAGTCTGTTTGGAAATTGCTTTTCCTTGTACTCCAGGGGCGTAAGCTACAAAAAGCTGATCAGACTTCCTACTGGTCTTGGTTCTGTCCAGGTAGTAGCAAAGTTGTCTGTGAATGTCCAAGGTATGCAACAGTCTTTCCCCTTTGATCTCAGGATTGGGGAAGAAAGTAGGCAGGTGAATAGCTTGATTTAAAAAAACCCTGGATACCACCTTTGGCATAAAAGTAGGGTTGGTTCTTAAGGAGACCCTGTCTCTGTGAAAAATTATGAACGGTGGTATTGCCATTAGGGCCTGTAGTTCCGAAACCCTTCTTGCTGAGGTAATTGCCAACAGGAAAGCTGTCTTCCATGAGAGAAATTGTAAGTCAACTGAAGCTGCTGGCTCAAAGGGAGGTAGAGTCAGTTTTTCTAGGACAAAGTTGAGGTCCCACGCTGGCACTGGAGCCTTTCTCGGTGGCTTAATGTTCTTGATTCCCCTGAGGAATTGCCTTAACAAAGGATGTGAAAACACAGGCGGATCAGTGTTATATCTAGCTGAAATAGCTGAAGCATGTATCTTTATGGAAGAATATGAGAGTCCATTCTGTAGCACATCTGCCAAATATTCCAGGATGAGTGGGATGTTCAATAATGATGCATCATGTCCCTTGCTGGTATTCCAAATGCTGAATCTCTTCCATTTTGCTAAGTAAACCTTTCTGGTGGATGGTCTTCAAGCTTCTGTTAATATCCGCTGAACTTCCTTGGAGAGAGATAGATTGAGGTTATTCATGGGATCTCCCAGGCTGTTAGCTGCAGCGTCTGAAGGTTTGGATGCACTGTTTTGAAGTTGTGCTGAGTCAAAAGTAGGGACCATTTGGGAAGGGCCCACTTTTTGTTGTGACATATGCTCCGTAGTAGTGGATACCAGTGTTATCTTGGCCAGTCTGGAGCTATTAGGATCCCCTTGGGTCATCAGTGGCAGAGGTGGGAATGCATAGATTTTTAGGGAGTTCCAGTTGAATGAAAGAGCATCTATTTTCCAAGCTTGTGGATGATATGTCCTTGAACAGAATTTTTGTAGATGATGGTTGAGGTGGGAGGCAAATAGGTCTACTTCTGGCCTGTCCCATGTCGAGGTGAGTTGTGTGAAGATTTTCGGATGTAACCTCCACTCGTGTGGATCTATGAAATTCCTGCTTAGGCTGTCCGCCAGCACATTGTCTTTGCCTGGAACAAACTGGGATTGCAACTGTATGTTTAGGCTCAGTGATTTTTCCCAAAGATTCATTGTCAGTCTGCAAAGGGGGTAAGAATGGGTGCCCCCTTGCTTGTTTATGTACCACATCACAGTGGTGTTGTCTGTCCGTATCAGTAGATGGCCTTGCTGAAGTTGTTGTCGAAAGGCCTCGATGGCATGCATTACTGCCAGCATTTCCTTCTGGTTTATATGCAGATGTGTTTCTTTTGGAGACCATTGTCCTTGTATACATCTGCCCTCCATGTGTGCCCCCCATCCTAGGTCTGAGGCGTCTGTGGTCATGGTCTGTGTTATCTGAGGTTTTTTGAATGACATACCTGTGTTTGCCTGGCTTACCAAGGCCCACCATAGGAATTCCTTTTGTAAGCATGGAATGAGCGGTATGGTTGTCTCTAGGTTGTTGCTGTGCTGAGACCATAGGCTTTTTAGGTACCATTGAAGCTCTCTCATGTGTAGTCTTGCTAATGGAACCAGGAGAATGCAGGATGCCATGTAACCCAGGGCCTGTAGGAATCTCCTTGCAGTCATCTGGGTGAGTTTTGCCAAACCTTTGAAATAATGAGTTAACTTCTCTTGCTTGTCTTCTGTCAGGTAAGCCATTTGAGAGGCTGTGTCTAGATTGGCTCCTAAGAAGGTTATTTGCTGGGATGGCTGAAGTCTTGACTTTTGGAAGTTGACTGTGTATCCCAGAGCCTGTAGCAATTGTATGACATAGTTCAAGTTTTTTGTCAAAATCAATTTGTCGTCCGCTTGTATGAGGCAGTCGTCCAGGTACGGGTAAATTTGGATCCCCTGGAGCCTGCAATGAGCAATTACTGAAGCCAGGCATTTTGTGAATACTCTGGGCGCAGTAGATAAGCCAAAGGGCAATGCTGAGAATTGATAATGCTCTGGCCCTGCAAGAAATCTGAGGTATCTTCTGCATCTGTGTTTGATAGGGACATGCAGGTATGCCTCCTTGAGGTCCAGAGTAATCAGCCAAGGCCCCTTGCCCAGCATGGGAAGGAGTTGCTGTAGAGTCAGCATTTTGAACTTTGGTACTATGAGAAAGGTGTTTAATGCGGACAAATCCAGTATTGGTCTCCATTGAGTTTCTTTTCTTGGAACAAGGAACAGTCTTGAGTAAAACCCCTGGCCTTGTTCTTGTTGTGGAACTCTTTCTATTGCTTTGATCTGAGCAAGCAGAGAAATTTGCTTGATAGCCTCTGCCCTCTGGTTTGGTGGTAGGTTTGGCATGCCTTGTTTTCTTGGTAAGGTATGAAAGTGGAACCTGTAACCTTGGTCTATAATGTCCAAAATCCATTTGTCCTTTGTCAATCTGTGCCAATTGTCTGAAAACAGAGATAATTTTCCACCCAAGGGAGCTTCTATTTGCTCCTTGGTCAGCGGAAGTAGAGGAAAGTCATTGAGATTGTCCCTGTGGGGCAGGGGAGACCCCTGTGTCACTTCTTTGGTTTGCTGGTTGCCATTGTCGTCCCCTGTAAGAATCTCTGTATTGTCCTCTTCCCCAGCCACGCCTGCTTTTACCCCTTTGAAATCTTTCAGGATTAGGAGAGGACCAGTTTTTAGAAGGCCAATTCCTGCTGAATCTGGGTGGCTGAACCTGGAGGAAATCTTTGACCGTCTGAACTGATTTTGCTTTTTCCTCAATGGACTTTAACACATCTTTAGCATTAGCTCCAAAAAGCTTGTTCTTTTCCAAGGGTGCATCAAGAAGTTTTGCCTTAACATGATCTGGTAGAGGTTGTTCTTTTAACCATGCATGTCTACGAATGACCGCCCCTGTCATAGCTGCCCTACATGAAGCTTCCAATGCATCATATCCACACTGCAGAAAGTGATTGCTGACTTGCTGTGAATTATGTACAGCTTCCAGCAAAGACTTCCTGTCTAAAGGTTCAGGAGAGGCCAATGTTTTTTGTAAATCATCTAACAGGTAATCCTGATATTGAAACATATGAAAGAGGCAATTCAGAGCTCTCATAGATAAAGTAGTGGAGGTGTAGACCTTTTTCCACCATCTCTCTAATGACCTAGCTTCCCTGTTGGAAGGCAAAGGATTTTTGGAGGTGGATGCTGAAACCCCTTTAGGTCCCTGAGAAATAGTTTCTAAATCAACAGCATGGGCCCTAAAGAAATGAGAATGTGTTTCTGGGACCCTATAATATCTGTCTGGCTTGGCTGGAGCAGGAGAAAGAGTATCCGGGGTAACACTGGAGTCAGAGTATAGGTCATCCCAAACATCAAGCACAGGAGGTATAGCCAGGGGCCTGTGTTGGGGCTTTTTAAGGAAGGTTCGAAGGCGCTTTCTGGAATCAGAATATTCCTGGCCTTGCCACTTAAAATGTTCCCTCATGGTATGCAGAACTTCCCCAAAAGAAATATCCTCAGGAGGGGAGGCCGAGGGAATGGAATCCTCTGCATCCGAGTCCTCATAGGTCTGGAAGAGCTCTTCCTGGCCATCGGAGTGAACAGAGTCCTCAGAATCTTCATCTGAAGGGATAGGGTCAGAGGGTTCAACCCGGGGCCTCTTAGCAGAAGGAGACTGGGATCCTCTCTCAGGATGGGCCTGTGAACCTCTAATCATGGAAATTAAGTCTGCGGCCATAATCATGATTTGTGCTTCAGGAGTAAGCTGAGGTAAGGCTTTAGCAGTAAGGTGCTTGGTCTTGCTGGCTGCCTTAGCACGTGTGTAGGCCTTAATAGACATGGCCATAGGAGGCCTAGCAGCTCCACGTGCAGGAGTAACCTTATCTACAGCAATGGTCTCGGGCATTTCCTCGGTTTCAGTATCTGGAGGAAAATCTATAACTGGCGTCGGTGTGGCCTCCGGTATCGGAGGTATCGGTAATGCGGTGTCTTCGGCTCGGAGCGGTGAAATAACTGTCTCAGGGGGGAACCGGAGCACTCGCGGTAGGTTTTGGCGTGGAGTCGGAGGAAGACGCGGGCCGAGGATGTCGGTCCCGGTCTTTTTGTTTCTTAGGAGTCTGCGATGTCGGAAGTTCCGACGGCATTGTATAAGCAAATTTATCGCCGAAAAAGTCTTCAGCTAACTCCGCCCGGCGCCTGAGAGTGCACTTATTGAAGCGAGCACAGGCGACACAGGCCGAGACATCGTGGTCTGGGCCAAGGCAAGGAAGACAGTAAGAGTGGAAATCCTTAAGAGGTATTTGTTTACCACAAGACAGACAATTGTTAACTTTTTCAGTAATTTCTGACATCGGCTGAGGCAAGAAAAGGTCCCCAACGGGGTACTTAGCTTTTTTGATGACTTTGGATCGAAGAATACAGGAGCTGACCGACCGGCACTTGCGAACTGCTTCTGCTTCCGGCACCACGCGGCAAGAAAGACTGAAGAAAATGGCGTCGGCTGATGCTTATATACTCCAGCCGCTCTGACGTAGGAGAGAAATGCGACATCAGCCGACGTCGGACCCAGACTTTGGAATCCGGCCGACCGAGGGCTGCCTGAGGCAGGACAACCCATATGTTATGACTGCAAGTTGCATTCTTGAAGGACATCAAGTCCGTTATCAGATATACTACAAACCACAGTTAATCATTTAAACAATCTAATAAGAGAATTTATTACATATAATCAGATAAATCTGGTGATCATGGTTTCACTCTCTACAGGCATAATCTGATTTAATAACAGTTTATCAAGAGACTAATTTAGTTATATGCTTTTCATAAAAATAGAAATTAGCTTTGAGTTCATTCATGTATAATTAAAAAACCTAGCTGAAGTTTAAAACTGATGCTTGAGGGGACCCCAGAAAAAGTTTGTTAAAACATGACTTACAAAATTGTAAAAAAAAAAAAAACTGATCTAAACGTTAAATTAACTAATGAAACAACTGACCACGGCAGTCAAAAAATTAAAGTACACATACAATCCCCATTTCAAAGAAGAAATTGCACAATCAAAATTTATAGAAAATACAGAAAGGCAGCAATGGTATAGTCAACATCATTAAGGTATTCATGTAAAGGTTGTATCATATCCATTACTATTAATTAATTTCCACAGTTAGGTTAGCATCATACTAAGCTTCTACAAAAAATATTGTCCTCCCAGTAAAAGCACAGCATCTAGACCTGCCTCTGCTGTATCCACGGAAATAGGTTCAGAAATAAAAGGACTAATATAAATGAATCTAAGTGAACTGCAAAAAATGCCACGTAAATGAAAGAAAATAAAACCACATTTTTAAATGGAAAAAAATTAAGTTTATTTGAAATTACAAAAATAAAATATGAATGTTTTTTCTTCTGCAGGGAGGCAAGCTCCCCTGCACTCCAGTACTTGAATATGCTAACTCCACAGATGTACAACAGTGAAGAAAGGATAAAGGCAATGAACATGGAAAGCCTGACCCACTTCAGTGGTCATAGCATGATTGTAACTAAAGAAACAAAACTGCAGTAAAAGTTCATCACAATAAGCACACTGAATAATAATAAATGTGTAAATAAACTTACCATAACAGTAGATGTTCAAATTATCACTGCTGTAGTAGCCTTAGCTATATGGGCTATATCCTGCCAAGGACATAACAGCTGGCTAGCTTCCAAAGCTTCATGGCACTTTGCACACATTCAAACTTTTCAGTTAGCTAGAGCTGAGCTGAGCTGAACTAACTGAAAGATAAGTTTGGGGCCGCAAGCCCTTCATAGCTTTCCTGCTGACAGAGAGATGAAGGCTGAGTCCTGAAAGTACAATGCAAGGATGAACAAAAAATAAATAGCCACACCCCGGTATAAAAAACATACCAGAAACGTTTGAGGGGGAGGGGAGCTACTGCAGCACTGATCATCTGAACATCTACTATTATGGCAAGATTACTTACTCAAATGCACCATGTTCATCATAGGTTCATACTAGGCTATCTGCCCTAGGGCATTTACAAGCCTAGCCAGAGTGTGTTTGGCTTTCGCCACCTATTTTAAATTAATTTTGCTATGCCCTTTTTCGAGGTTAGTATACTGTGCCTCTGTCTAACAGTGACACAGAAGTGATACCCGGGGTAAACCTATGATCTCCCATCCACTCATCAAGATTCCTCTTGAAGAGAGTCAATGAGGGACTCTGCCTAACATGGACTGGGATTTTATTTCAGAGTGAAGGGAGCCTCTGGGTTATGAATCTGTCCCTCCAGCATGTCCTATTTATTTCAGTGCTGAGGTTCAAGTCTCTCGAGCACGTAGCTCGATGGGATTTGGATTTTCTGAGGTGCAGCATGTCCATTAATTCCAGGTTTGACATGGCTTTATACATCAGGCACAGATTGCCTCTGAGCAGGCGGTATGCCACTGAGTAGAGCTGGAGTTTCTTTAACCAGGTAGCATATGGCATCTGTTTGAGCCCTTTGATCCTCTTGGTGAGGTACTTTTGGGGTCTTTCCAGTTGCTGCAGGTGTCTGGTAAGGTACATCCCAAAAGGGGCATTGTACTCAATTATGGGCCTGATGAGGGATGAGTAAAGAGGCACGATGACCTCCACTGATCTAGATGTGAATCCCTTCATGATTATGTGGGGTATATAAAATGTTTTTCTAACCACTTTGGCCACGTGTTTGTCAAATGAGAGATTGCTATCAACTTGGGTCCCCAGGTCCCTAATTACTTCTTCTGTACTTAATGGATTACCAGCTATGTGGTAATTTGTGGGCACTTTGATTTTGCCAAAGGGGATGACTATACACTTTTTGGCGTTTAGCTTGAGGCCATGGCTCTGGCACCAGTTGTCTGCTTCTATGAGGCCCTTTTGGAGGATACTTGTGTCAGCTGGAGAGTCGATTATGGCGCCCAGTTTGCAGTCATCTGCGAACTTGGTCAGCCACAGTCCTTCCGTGTTGGCCTGTACCTCCGAGAAATATATACCGAACAAGAGAGGTCCCAGGACAGAGCCTTGTGGGATGCCACTTGTAACTGGTTTGGAGTCTGACATGGCTCCAGCAATTCTAACCAGTGACATGGGGGTTTATATTTAAGCTGGTGAGCTTATCTATAATTCACAGTGAGAATAGCAACACAACAAGTTCAAGTTCCAAGAATCCAATACACTTATACGCCAAAAGGTTTAATAAAAGCAAAGCTTTCGGGTTAACCACCCTTCATCAGTACATAAAATTGAATGAATCTAAAAGCATTTAAATAGGAACACAATTTCATCACGATTCAGCCAGCCTAACAAATTCTTCAAACAATTAATTTCTTAAAAAAACAGTATATAAATTCTAAAAATCTATATGTTACCTATAAATATAAGAAATAATACTAAAACTTTCACATGTACATATATATATCCATACACATCCATACTGCACTTAGAATATTTCATATAACTTACATAATAGATATAGGGAATAATTAATAAAACACAATACTACAAGTAATGTAAAAAGTGTTAAAAGTATACATATCTCTCTCTCTCAGTCACTCAGTCAAATTTGTTGGTGTGTTTAGTGTAGAATGCAATAGAATCTAAATATTTTCTCTTTGTCTTTTGACAAGAACTGGTTTCAGACTAGTCACTACATTTAATCCAGGTTGTTGTTCTGCATCTAATCTAATTATCCATTCAAGTTCTTTCAGTTCTAAAGCATTATTAATATCAACCCTCTCAAACCAAGGTTAACCTCACAAATCCCTCTAAATTTAAACGCATGCCCTTCATTTTCCTTAATATGTTTACTTAGTGCATTTGTCATGATTTCCCTTCTAATTTCAGACTTATGTTCTATTATGTGCTCTTTTAACTTTCTAATAGTCTTACCTATATAAAAACTTTTACATTTACTGCAAGTCGCAAGGTAGACTATTTGACAGGTGTTACAATTAGCTAAACATTTATTTTGAATTTACTTGAAGTAATGAGTACTCTAGTAAAGAATTTACTCCAAAAAACTGATAACCCACTGTTGCAGTCTTTGTATGTAAAATCTACCCAAATGGCAATCGCTGGTCATGATGAAGGGGATTTTAATAAATTATTAACTATACTAGAAAAGAAAGTACAAACTTTTAAGCAGCTCCAATGGCAGCGATTAAGCTTTTTAGCTTATTTGGAGCTGGGTATAGTTCCAAGAGGTTTACGTATCCTAAAAATGCCTTCGTATGGTAATACCTACATGGATCTACTTGGACAGTGGCAACAGCTAAATCTGGAGTTGAGTGCAAATTATATGAAGTTAATGAATAACTACTTTGAATCTGTGGAGAAAAATTTATAGAAGAAATTGATAAAACTGAAAATGATATTATTAGTTTGCCTCACTTTGTGAACTATAACTTGCAGTATCAAGGCTTTCTGGATCGAGTTCAAGCATTAGATGTTAAACTCGAGTGAAAGAAAAAAAGTAAAATTCAGCATGACCTTAATGACTCTCGAAATGGTCACATCTTCTCTTGGCCGAGAAATGAAGGCAAACTCGGACAACCTACAAATGTGAATAAAATTAACAATATAAAATTAAAGCCATCTAATGCGAGTTTAGATCAGCTTGATGTTTTTGAATTACCATCAGTTTCTGCGCCTGTTAACCAAGACAATAGGGTGCAGACTCCTGTAAGTATAATACCCAGTCAACAGTTTACTCCAATGGAAGGAACGGAAGCTAATGATGCACACAGGAGTGAAGCAGGAAGTACTTCACCAGCTGTAGTGAGCTTGCGTAAGCTGGATGATAAGGTAGCAGTAAATGGTGCAAAAAAAAAAGAATAAACAAACTGAAATTTCTTCTTTTTTACCCTTCCAACTAAAGCAGCCGGAGAAGGTTGTTGTACAGCAAACTTTGCAAAGAGGTCGATCGTTTCAAAGAAGCAGCTCTGGGCAAAGAGCTGCCAGACAGACAACACCAGCAATAAAAAGGAAAAACGACAGTCCTGCTACAAACAGCAAAGCAGCACGTCGCTGAATGGAATAGAAGGTGCACATACAGGTATTGTGAATTTATCGAATTCCATACTAACACTTGATCAAATGCAGCTACTCAGCAAGGGCATGAAATTCATTCCCTATGCTGAGGATAGTATTGTGCAAGCGATTATTGACTTGAGAATCTTCGCAAGAAGCATTACACTGAAATTAATATTTAAAGGAAATAACTACGAACAATCTAGATGTAAAAAATTGAGTACTTTCATTCCATAGCCATACCCTGTTGTTCTTGCATTTACCAATGTAGTTGAAAGGGAGCTAAGGCATCTGTATCTAAACAATAATAAAGAAAAACGCTATAACTTAACATACCGAGAATTTATGGCATTATGTGAACTTGAACGGAAGCATGACATTGTGATTAAGCAGGCCGATAAAGGGGGAGCCATAGTTGTAATGGACAGAGTTAAATATTATGAGAACTTTGGGAACTTTTTGTCAGATGCAACAGTTTTTAAAGAAATAACTATGAATGATGTTAAAAAATGTATAGCAAGTGTGAACATGTTAATATATGAATTACAGCTAACTGAAGATGTTTCTATTGACCTTTTTAATTATTTTACGGTACCTTGTCCTAGGATACCACAAATTTATGGTATCCCAAAAATACATAAAGATTTGGAAAATCCCCCATTAAGGCCAATTGTATCGGGCAGTGGCTGGATAACGGAGCCAATTTCCAAATATTTACAGTTACAAATTAATAAGTATTTAGCTAAATGCCCGACTACATTAAAAAATACTGAAGATTTTTTAATTAAGCTGCACAATTGGTATGAGTCTAACACTGAGAATTCTTTTTTATTTGTGACACTGGATATTGTTTCACTATTTACAGTGATCCCAAATGATTATGGCATAGATCAGGCATGGGCAAACTACCGCCCGGGGGCCACATGCGGCCCGTTAAACGTTTTGATTCGGCCCGCCAAACTTGAAAAAATTTAATAAATTAACCTTGTTAATGTTTTATTTTCCCTGCAATTCTGATGTTTCCTCACTAGATGGCGCACTCTTGATATATTGGCTTTGTTGAGGTGAAGCGTAGGCCTATTACTCCACGTTTGCACTTTACCCTTTGACCCACCGCCCCTCTATGAAGATGAGCGGACCCAAGTAAAGGAAAGTGGACAGAGAATGTAGAGTGTTCAATAAGGAGTGGATAACTAAATATTTTTTCACTGAACACTGATCATCTGCTGTTTGCCTGATATGCCAAGAAACTGTGGCGGTTTTTAAAGAGTATAATATTAGCCGTCACTTTGCCACAAAGCACGCTAATTATGCTAGCAAGCTCTCAACAAAAGAACTGGAAGCTGCTGCTGAGAAGTTGGCAGCTAATTTGAAGGCTCAGCACTCACAGACTGACTTGCTGCAACTGTTTCATCCTTGCACTGGTCGTTGCTGACTTTTGGCACCAGGGAAACAAATTGAATAAAAGGAACAGGACAAGTACATCTGCATCTCCTACCGTTTTTGAAAAAAAAAAGACAGTCAGGAGGAGAGTGATGGTGATATCCAGAAGGATAACAGAACTTTCAGTGCTTTAAAATAAAATGGTCATTTATTTGATTTTCAGTGTTTAAAGACTCATTTCGAAGTCAGAGATTTTATTGTAATGCTTTTCTTCATTTTCATTGGAAATTAAAGCACATGTTTTCTCCATATCCCAAGATGTGTATTTTTCCCCCAATGAGGTGATGTTTTCAAAGCATGCCATCTATCTGCTCCTGTTCCGGCCCCTTTGTCAAATGTTAGAACTCAATGTGGCCCACGAATCAAAAAGTTTGCCCACCCCTGGCATAGATGCTATAAGGGCTTTCCTTAACTCTGAGACCTCTATGCAAGTAAGGGAAATTGAAAATGTTTGTATACTTTTGGATATGGTATTAACAAAAAATGTTTTTTTATTGGATAGAAAACTTTATTTACAGTTGACGGGGGTAGCAATGGGCACCCCAATAGCAAATACATATGCGAACTTAGTATTATATCAATGGGAAAAACAATTTCTTTTAAATAATTGTAATACACTTAACACAAAGGTGAAATTTTACAAGAGATTTGTCGATGACTGTTTCCTTGTTTGGGATGGTAATGTAGCTGAATTAATTGATTATGTTAACTATTCAAATAATACTACAAGTTTTTTAAAATTTAAAATGACATATTCTGAGAAGGATATTACTTTTTTAGATATTAAATTATATAAGAAGGAACATGGTATACACACAACAATCTATAAAAAGGAAGTGAGTGCAAATAGATATATTAGAAAAAAATAGTATGCACCCACAACATGTACTTAAAGGTGTGCTTAAAGCTCAATTGATTAGAACTAGTAAATTGAATACAGAAGACGTAAATTCTGCAATCCAGGCAGGTGAAATGATGCAAGATTTTATCCAGCTAGATTATCCATTAGAAATTATTGAACATATATAAGATGAGATTAAAATGAAAAAAAACAATGAGTATAAACCTGTTTTTAGTGGATCTAATGGACAACTAAGTAATTTGTCAGATAATAGAAATACAATAAGATATGTAACAACATTCAATGCCCATACAAGAGATGGTTGTAATATCATAGAAAAAAACTGGCTGATAATGATAGCTTCATCGGAGATTAAAGAGTTGTTAGGAATGAAACCAAGTTTTTCCTTTAGGAGTATGGAGAATCTCAAACAGAAGTTATGTTATAAAGATTTTAAAGAAAGAGAGGAAAAGAGTACTTATTCAAAGAAAAATTTAATGCAAAAATGTCACAATTGTACATGTTGTGGTGATATATTTGATTCTTCAAATATATTTGAACACTCAATAACAAAACAAAAATATGAATTTAAATGTTAGCTAATTGTAACACCTGTCAAATAGTCTACCTTGCGACTTGCAGTAAATGTAAAAGTTTTTATATAGGTAAGACTATGAGAAAGTTAAAAGAGCTCATAATAGAACATAAGTCTGAAATTAGAAGGGAAATCATGACAAATGCACTAAGTAAACATATTAAGGAAAATGAAGGGCATGCGTTTAAATTTAGAGTGATTTGTGAGGTTAACCTTGGTTTGAGAGGGGGTGATATTAATAATGCTTTAGAACTGAAAGAACTTGAATGGATAATTAGATTAGATGCAGAACAACAACCTGGATTAAATGTAGCGACTAGTCTGAAACCAGTTCTTGTCAAAAGACAAAGAAAATATTTAGATTCTATTGCATTCTACACTAAACACACCAACAAATTTGACTGAGTGACAGAGAGAGATATGTATACTTTTAACACTTTTTACATTGCTTGTAGTATTGTTGTGTTTTATTAATTATTCCCTATATTTATTATGTAAGTTATATGAAATATTCTAAGTGCAATATGGATGTGTATGGATATATATATGTACATGTGAAAGTTTTAGTAATATTTCTTATATTTATAGGTAACATACAGATTTTTAGAATTTATATACCGTTTTTTTAAGAAATTAATTGTTTGAAGAATTTGTTAGGCTGGCTGAATCATGTGATGAAATTGTGTTCCTATTTAAATGCTTTTAGAGTAATTCAATTTTATGTACGGATGAAGGGTGGTTAACCCGAAAGCTTTGCTTCTATTAAACCTTTTGGCGTATAAGTGTATTGGATTCTTGGAGCTTATCTATAATGCTTGAGTAGGGGCATTGTATCGAAGGCTTTTGCGAGGTCCAGGTGGGCTGTGTGGGCCACCTTCCCCTCGTCAATGGCTTTGGTGACTGTTTCAAAGAAAGTGACCAGGTTTAAGAGGCAGGATCTCCCTTAACAAAGCCGAACTGGGTAGGATCCAGTGTCTGTAGGTCCCCAATATCTTTATTTATGAGGTCTATGATGATCCTTTCCATAGCTTTGCAGACCAAGCTAGCCAGGCTTATAGGGCGATAATTTCCTGGATCCGTTGAGGCACCACCTTTGTGGAGAGGGACCACTGTTGCTGTACGCCACTCTTTGGGTACATATCCTGTAGTAAGGCTGAGATTAAACAGCAGTTTTATGTTTGGGTTTAAATCTTCTTGGAGTTCATGTAGGACGCAGCCCAGGAAACTGTCTGGTCCCACTGATGCTGTGTTTTTTGCTTTGGAGAGGGTGGCTCTTACCTGAGCATCTGAGATGTCAGGGGGGCAGCACTCTGCTGGGATAGATATTTGCCCTTTTGGTGGGGAGGGGGGGGAGTTTGCGCTGAACCTGTCAGCTAGGATGTTGGCAATGTCTGTGGGTTCGGTGTATTTTTTGTCATTTTGGACTAATTCTGAGCATATCTGGGAATTCCCACCCAGGTTCCTAACATAACTAAAGAAAGCCTTGTGATTATCCTTAGTGTCCTGTGCAATTTTTCTCTCGAAGCTGGCCTTAGACGATTTTATGAGTGCCCGTAGTTTTTTGCTAATACTGATCAGAGATGCCTTCCCTTTTTGGGATTTTGCTCCATCATGTAGTAGCTTCCTCCTTCTATTGTACAGTTTGTTTATGGATGGGGTCCACCAGACAGGACGTCTGCCTTTGGAGGATTGGGTCTTGGTTTTATTTGGGATTGCATGATCCATGCATTCCTGAAGGTGTTCATAGAATGCGTTTATAAAGGATTCTGCGGTCTGGACCGTATTTTCGACAGGATCGGGGGCTTTGAAAGATTTCACCTCGGTTTTGAGGAGTGTGAAATTTGCTTTAGAGAAGTTTTTCACTGTGGTTTTCTGGGCAAGGGGTGGGGTCGGGATATGAATATCCAGTGAGATTAGTTTATGGTCTGATCTTACCAGTGACGGATACACTTCTGGTCTGGAGCATAGAGTCCCCATGTTGGTGATGATCAGGTCCAGTATGTATGTTTTCCCCTCTTGTGGGAGTGGTAACAAGTTGTTCCATAGCATTTGAGTTTATAAATTCTAGGAACCTTTGGGCTAGGGTGTTGGAGCTAGAGTAATGCTTCCAGTCTATGTTTGGGTAGTTGAAGTCGCCCAATATAATGGTGTTTGGAGAGACCTTCATATTTTCCAGTGTTCTCAGGAAGGCCGAGTGGGGTTCCTGGGTTTGGGAGGGTGGTCTGTAGCGGGCTATAAACTGGAAGGCAGTTTTACCCACTGTTAGTTGCACATGGATAGTCTCTGATGCTTCGTGCTGTGCCACCAACCTGGAGGTGTGGGTATCTTTGTGAATATTGATACTCCCCTCCTTTTGTGGTTCGGTCCAAGTTTTGGGGCCGAAAAGCATGGTATGAGGTATAACCTGGTAGTGCTGGGGTGCTCTCGGGAGCCTTGAACCAGGTTTCTGTTACTGCACAGATATCGATGTTCTCCATGCTAAGGAGAGGTTCGAGTGCGTGCATCTTGAGGTTTAGACTTCTGGCGTTGAGTAGCATTACTCTTAGTTTCTTAACCCTTGTGATACCTATGGAGGTGGGTTTGTCTTTTGAGCCTTGCCTAAAAAAGGCACTATGGGGGAAGCAAGAGCCTTTGCCAATATCCGAAAGCCCAGGGGTGACAGGTGCAAGCCATCCCTAGCGAAGCATCATGGCTTGAAGAGCATGTCATCCCAGGCTGACAGGCATTGGATCCCCTTTGAATGACACCAATACTTAAGCCAATTGTTGAAATTGATCATCTTGTCTTCATATTGTGTCACCATTCTTGGTGAGGGTAAGATGCTACTCAAGGTCAGGGTCATACCGGCCTGGGCTACATGCTCAGAGAGCTCCTCTATGTCTCTTTTCATGTAGTACAGGAAGGTACGTCTCAGGTCATTCACACCAGTATGGACAATGACCGAGTCATATTTGTACTTGCCTTGGAGTGACTGGAGTGCTTGTGTTATGTGCAGATCCTAGCGCCCGACAGGCAACTCACCATGACCTTCTTCTTGTTCAGCCTGGTGAGCGGGACGTCAGTGTACCTGACGATAGAGTCGCCTGTTACAAGTGCATCGGGTGTGTTGTTTAGCCTTAAGGGCTGTGACTGTTCGGCACACTGGCTTTGTGAGCTATGTGTTGCACGTGTTTTGTTTTGGGGGTAGCGGTTGCTTGGGTGTCTGCTTTGGAGGTCTCTGCTGCTTAGGCAGATTTTTATTTAGAGCCTCCGAGTATGTTTTTGTGTGTTTATGTGTTTGGTTTGCTGTCGTGGTAGGTCTATGTGAGACTGGAATTGTAGTGAGTGTGGTTTCCTTCTCCTCCTGACTGGTTATGCCAGTACTGAGTTGAGAGAGCTTAGCCTCCAGTTTGGCTATATGGTTGCATCTCTCACATGTAACTTTCTTTCAAGTGAAACAAGGAAATAAATACAGTAAGCAATGCAGATATCACTAGGGATCCACAGAAGTTCTGAAAAGCCGCATTTTAGTTGGAATTAGCGTTTCAGGGAAATAACAAGCAAACAAACAACAAGCATACAAACCAAGCTAGATTCAGCAGGCCTGGATCTAGTCTATGCTACAGCAAATAAGGTGTACCAATTTCAGTAAGAAACAGTTCAGATATGCAGGCACTATAAGCCTTTAACCAGAAATTCCCAGCTCAGAAGGGCAGAGTCCAGCCTCTCCTCCCACAAGAGTGCAGACCACAAACCTTCTTAATGTAAAATAACTGGCCTGAAGCCCAAGTGCTTAAACTAGAACTAATACACTTTTAGAATAACAGACACTGAGCCCTCAATCAGCAGTTCCCAACTTAGAAGGATGTAAGCTACCTGTCCTGCCGCCACAGTGCAGGCCACAAACCTTCCTAATGTAAAACAACTGGTCTGAAGCCCAAGTGCTTAATCCAAAAGACTTAGAATGATAGCTACACTTTAATCAAGTTACTACCAAGCAGTAATAAATACAATTGAATACTTTAAAGAATGCCTGGATTAGTGCTCAAGTTATACAAACAAAGCTAGATTCAGCAGGCCTAGATTTAGTCTATGCTACAGCAAACAAGGTGTACCAATTTCAGTAAGAAGCAGTTCAAATATGCAGGCACTATAAGCATTTAACCAGAAATTCCCAGCTCAGAAGGGCAGAGTCCAGCCTCTCCTCCCACAAGAGTGCAGACCACGGACCCTCTTAATGCAAAATAACTGGCCTGAAGCCCAAGTGCTTAAACCAGAATTAATACTGCACAAGCCTTAGCTATATGGACAGATAACCCTAGCTTACTACATTTGCAAGGTGGAGGGAGAACAGTGTCCAAAAGCAGCTGCAGAATGGTCTTTGCAAAGCTTGACTAAGACCCAGAAAAGGAATCAAACTTATAGTGCTTTGTAATTGTATGTACAGAGGATCAAGTTGCTGCTTCTTAGAATACTTGTAGAATCTAACCCTTTCCACACAGCTTGTACATTTATCTACCTGAAACTGGTCCCCAAGCAAAGTCCGAATCATCTGTGGTGACTGACTGCTTTGGAACAGGGAGGGAGAAGGGGAGACCTGGATTTAGGTACACCTGCTGTCTCTATCAAGTGAATTCTCTTCTGACAAACCCCAGCATCGGGATATGAAAAGACAAAGGGTGTTGGTGTTGAGACCAAAGAGACATCTGATATCACTTTATCTTTCTCATATGGAGTCTTGCCAGGCATATCAAGAGAATCATAGAAGTCATAAGACCCACATTACTGAAGTATTCTCTTGCAGTGATTGATGTCTGACTGGAAAACCCTAGAAACAGATCTAGATATAGATCTTTTTTTTTCCTGTGGAAAAAAAGCTCTTTGAACTGTGGTATCTAGTTGATATCCTAGAAACACAATCCCACTAGAAGGACTCAAGAAAGACTTTTGAAAGTTTTTCTTGGAATCCCAGCTTGTGTAAGAGATCTTTTACCCGAGAGAGATTCATGACACTTTGAAAAAAATCTCTGCAAAGATAAGCAAGTTGTCTAAATATGGAAAAATGTGGCCACCCTGTAGCCTGCAATGAACTATAAAAAGAAGTTATGTACTCACCATAACATTGCACCTACGTTGTTGCTCTTCATTTGCCTTCAACCTGTGGGACATGGATCCGGGATGGATTCGACTCGGCCGCATTTCTCCAGCATCGGATCTGAGCTCCAAGCTCCTCCCCTACTCATAATGCCCCTGTCTTCTTCCTCCCTTCAGATCTGTCCACCATAGCAACTCAGCCTGACACAATACCTTACCCCTTGGCACAATAACTCAGATAGTATCATAAGAAATGACCAGTTATGCCAAAGAAAGGGCCATGTCCTTTCCAGCCAGACCACCACACAACCCACATAAGGCAGGGGGAAAGGGAGGGATGGCTGAAGAGAGGGAGACTGATAACCTGATTGTTTGATTCTGAGGCCACTTTCGGCAAAAAGGAAGGATTTGTGCACACAGATACCCTGTCTTTAATGAAGATCATATAAGGAGGCTTAACTGATAAAGCCTGAAGCTCCGACACTCTTTTAGCCAAAGTAACAGCAATCAGGAAGGCTGTCTTCCAAGACAGGAATTGCAGATCCACTGAAGCAGCGGGCTCAAATGGGGAAGAAACCAAGGCTTGAAGGACCAAAGTAATGTCCCAAGGAGGCGTGGGATCCTTGATTGGTGGCCTAAGAAGGAAATTACCCTTCAGAAAAGCTTCACACAGCTTAGAAGAGGCTACAGAAGCTGAATTATCCCCTATGTGAAAGTTAGAAATAGCTGCTAGCTGAACTTTAACCGTAGAGAAGCTGGCACCCTTTTGAAAAATACCTGCCACAAACTCTAAGATAGCAGGAACCGGAGCCATGAAGGGATCCAAATCACATTTTGATGCCCAAATAGAGAAACGTTTCCACATACTTGAATAAACCTTCCTTGTGGAAGATTATGAGCTGCTACCAAAATCTTTTTAACTGGAGAAGATAGCCCAGGAGTCCTAACTATCATGGGAAATGGAGCAGCCAAGTGGTGAGCTTCAGACTAGCCAGATCTGGATGTAGAATCCCTGAGGGATGTGAAATCAGATTTGGAACCGCATCCAACGTCCAGGGAGGAAACACTACATGAGACCACAGTTGTTATCCCCTTTGCTGTGAAGTCATGAGATGTGGCAACGACTTCCGGAGAGGTCCAGCATTCTAGAGGACAGGCTCAGCAGGTCTGAGGATGATAGAACTCCCCAACCACTATGCTTTCTGAATTAGCTTTGGAATCAGGGGAAGTGGAGGATTAGCATAGAGAAGACCAGAGAGTCAAGCATGAACCAGAGTGTCTCTGGGGACTCCCCCAGAGGGGGGGTTCAGAGCGAAGAACTCGTTGCACTTGGCACTGGAAGGAGAAGGGCGAAGAGATCGCAGTACGGCTGACCCCACTTTAGAAAGATCTGTTGTTTTACTGAAGGATTCAGAGACCACTTGTAAGACATCAGGACAGACCTGCTGAGCCTGTCCTCTAGAATGCTGGACCTCTCCGGAATGTGCGTTGCCACCAGAAAACAGACGGTGGAAGTCGCCCACTCCCACAATCTCATGACTTCACAGCAAAGGGGATAACAACTGGTTTCCCTCTGTTTCTTGATGTACCAGACTACCAACATATTGTCTGTCTGGATGGTAATATCCCCAGGGGAAGATGGGCATGAAGAGCCTGCAACGCCAACAGCACCGCCCTTATCTCTAGGATGTTAAGAAACTGGGTCTCCAGGGAAGACCATGTGACTTGAACTGTCCTTCCCAAGCAATGCCCCCCTTCACCTGAGTAGGGTGGTCACCGTGGTCAAAGGGGAAGGAAGAACAAATGGGTGACTGCAAAAATGGTCTGGGGACTGCATCCACCGGGGAAGAGAATCCCTGCATGCTCGCGACAGATGACTAGGATGTGACAATGGTCGATCTAGAAATTACAACTGGACCAACAGAGCCCATTGAAGCACCCTCATGTGTAACCGAGCTGTAGGTACAAGAGTGATCATGGCCGCCATGGACCCCAATGCCCTTAAGACAAATTCCACTGGAGGAGATGGAACTTGAAGAATGTGCAACATATGAAGTTTGAGGGGATGAAGTCTGGCTGGTGTCAGAAAAACCTTGGTCTGAATGGTATCTAACCAGTCTCCAATGAAAGCCACAACTTGAACCTGTTCTAATAGGGATTTGTTGAGATTTATGGTGATGCCCAACTAGTGGGTGGTCTGAATAAGAAAATCCCTGGCTTGGCAGAGTTGATGCCTGGAGGGAGCGGAAAGGAGCCAATTGTCCAGGCAGGGGAAGACCTGGAAGCCTTGCAGGTGGAGGTGAGCCGCTGCCACTGCCATCACTTTGGTAAACACCCTAGGGGCTGTGTTGAGACTAAAGGGTAGCACTCTGAACTGGTAATGATTGGTCTCCAGCCAGAAGCAGAGGAACCTCCAAGAGTTTCTGTCCATTTTGATGTGATAGTACATGTCTTGAAGGTCTACTGAGCACATCCAGTCTTTCTCCTGCAGGAAGGTCAGGATGGATAGGAGTGCGACCATCCAGAATTTCATTTTGGCAATGGACAGGTTCAGGGTAGAGAGATCCAGAATCGGTCGCAAGTCCCCCTTCTTCTTTGGCACTAAAAACAACCTGGAATAAATGCCTAATAAGGACTGGTCTGGGGGATGGGCTGGATGACTTGTTTTTCGAGCAGCTTGAACATTTCCAGTGCTGCATCCTCCCTTTGTGTGGGTGGGATGTCTGGGAGGTGCTTGGGAGGGGGAGGTGTTTGAGAGAAGGGGATTGAATATCCCCTGGATATGATTCGCAACACCCAACAATCTTCTGTTATGGACGCCCAGGCTGTTAGGTGAAGGAAGAGTCGACCCGACTGCCTCCAGAGACAAACAGGCGGGCAACCCTTAAGGGCTGCACGGGCCTGTCCAGGAAGGAATCATGAGACCAGTGGATCCTCGGACCCCCTCTGCCACGAGGGCAGTGTCTGTCGACTCCCCCTCTGCCTCTAGGGGAAAACGAGTCCTGAGCATCCTGGGAATAACCCTGAGACTTACAGAACCACATCTTCTTTGCCCCTCATTGATTTCTGGAAAAGAATCGCTGGGGAGTTGTGAAGTAGATTCCAACGGCAGACAAGGTCTTCCCATTCTTCTTGCTCTGAATCAAAGTGTCATGTACATTCTTTCCAAACAGAGTGGAACCATCATACAGGGCATTCATAAAAGATGCATTGAAGGACTCCAAAAAGTTACAAAGTCAGAGCCAGGGATGACACCTAATGGCAACACCCGCTCCAGCTGCTCTAGCGGTGCCTTCAGTCGCAAGAGACAGAAGGTGATTAGAGGTGTTGGAGATGGACTTGAGGGTGACCATCTGGGAGGAAAATATCTTTTTTTCCTCTGCCGACCTGGACCCTGGGGCAGAACCAGCGACCTCCTTAACCAGGTCATGCTGGAGCCTTATGATGTGTGCCATATAGTTCAGCATACGTACAGAGAATGTAGCTGAAGCGTAAACCCACTTAACAAAATGGTCCATGGTCCTAGACTCTCAGTCCGGAGGCATGGCATCAGCAGGAGATCCCTTAGACCAATAAGGTTTACTAGAAGGGGCACTGAGGACCTTGTCAAGGCATTTGGGGATGTGCTCCACTGTGTCAGATTCCTTCCATGCCCGAGATGTAATAAGATCCAACAGGGGATTGAGGAGCGAACACCCAGGATGTAGAGGGTCCTGTGCCAAACACCTCCAGGAACATCGACTTGTCATGGCTAGGTTTTCAGGCAGACCCCCTCACACACTATCAAAGGATCTCCACGATGTCTCCAAATGAGACATCCTCTGGTGGTTATCGGGGGGAACCCTCCCTTCTTCCAAGTCAGTGTCCCCCATGAGAGACTCTGGAGGGAAGTCTAAATGTCTCCTTTTACACTGTGTTTTCGAGGAACCTCCTCGGGGGGGGGGGGACTCTGGGTAGGACTCAAAAACATCCAGCTGTTCCCGTAGAGGAACTCCCTGGGGTGGAGAGGCAACAGGCTGTCCCAGAGGGGGCAGGATGGCAGAATCTGGACCAGAGACAAAGGCAGCCAGGACGGACTCCAAGGACGAGATCGTCAAGGGTCTCGATGGGACCAAGAGAACTCTTTCCACCATGTCAAAGGTAGAAGGAGAACAAATCCCTTGAGCTGGGGCTATGATCAGGTCCCGTAATCCTCTGGATCAACAGGGGAGCCAGAGCCAAACCTCCAGGTGCAGATTGGAAGGCTTGGCTCTGACAAACTCAGAGCTGAAGCCACCCCTCAGATCCAGTGCCGAGGCTAACGCTCCGAGATTTGGATGGCTCTGAGCTCGTCGGAGCTGGCCTGCTCAAGGCAATGGTTGACATCGAAGTACCAGCACCAACCCAAGGGCTCCAAAACCAGGGGTCGGATCAGAGAAGGAGTTATTGCAATGATTGTGGACTGCATGCCCCCAGCCCTGGAGGTGGAGGGGGCAGGTGAGACTCCATCTGTATCTGTGTGCGGATGAACCTCCGCATCATCCTGTCCACCTCGGCTTTGGAGAGGTTGTGGGTGGACCTAGCAGAAGAGGCCACCGACACCAGCCTGTACCGACAGTGTGGTGAAGCAGACATCACTGAACAGCTCCGAGACACCTCCGGCTCTAGGGAGAAGCAAGGGGGAATGGAGTCGAAGGAACTCAAGCAGAGACCCAAGCGAGATTTCACACCAGTGGCTCGGCCGAGGAGGAGCGGTTGGGGGACCACTTTCTCAGCCTATCCCGGTGCTTACACTTCTCTCTGTCCCCGGTCCTCTTGGTGGGAGGTTTTGAGTCCCGGAGGCCATGATGGAGGGGGGGACAGAAGCGGCAGAAGAGGAAGCTTGGGCCTCTGCAGTAGGAGGTGGAAGAAGGCCCTTAAGTATAAGTTTATTCCTCCTGTCGATCAATGTACGAGGACTGAAACCCACGCAGATCGAACAGGAGGAAGTAAGGTGCTGGACCCCTAAGCACACAATGCACAGAATATCGCCATCTGCAAGGGAAAGCTTATGACCACACTCTGTACACTTCCTAAATCCCGGTTTGGGAGTCTCTGCCATAGCGAAGCAAGAGAGACCCACCAGAAGGCGCATGCGCACACACACACACACACACACACACACACACACACACACACACACACACACACACACACACAAGCCTTACAGACAGCTAGAGGGGAAAGAGGGAATCAGGAAAAAGAAAGTTATATATTTTTTTGGCTATAAACAGATGCCTGAGCGACAGATGGGTAGAGGGAAGAAAAAAGGGAGAGAAAGGTGGAAAACAGTTAGGAAATCTAACTCACTTATCCAAAAAAGAGCCTGCAGCAGTGGTCCATGATGTTTGCTATTAGTGCGGCAAACGAGATCTGAAGGGAGGAAGGAGATAGGGGCATTATGGGTAGGGGAGGAGCTTGTAGGTCGGATACATCCTGGATCCATGTCCCAGAGGATGAAGACCAAATGAAGACAACAACTTCAGATCTGGAGATAAACACTTTGTGAACATTCTTGGTGCAGAGGATATTTCGAAGGGTAAGGCACAGAACCGATAATGTGATGCACACAAAACCTTAAGAAACAACTGAAGTTAGGATGAATAGAATGTGCTTAGCATCTTTTAATTCTAGTGTTACCATAAAACTTGAATGAGGAAGAAGAGGGAACAGGTTATGAAGTGACGACATTTTGAATTTGGGTACTATCACAAGCATGTTTATGACAGAAAGATCCAGAGCTTGTCTCCAAGCATTTTCTTTCTCTGGCACTAAAAACATCCTTGAGTAAAACCCCTTTCCTACCTGGGAAGGCGGAATTGGTTGTATCACTCCCTGGGACAGCATGTGATGGACAGTTGGAAATAAGAGAGTCTGGTCTAGAGCAAATGGAATTACTCCCTGGAAAGGAAGAATGCCCCCCATTTGCCATATGTAACCTTGATAAATGCTCTTCAGAATCTATTTGTCTGAAACTATCTGTTGTCAAAGAGAAAAGTAGAGATTCGGACTTTCTGGAAGATAAAAGAGGATGCCAAGGTGGTAGGGGAGGACAGAGTCTCTAAAATAGTCATTCTAACTTATTTGACTGTCCTTGGTTATGACAGTTTCAATAACTCTTCTTGGAACCCCTTGCCATTTCTTCTCAAGTGTTGGTTTACCTGCATTTTGTTGAGACTGTTTATTCTGTTTCTTACCAAAACTAGATGAGAAATTAGGGAATCCCTTAGAAAATTTGGAAATGGATGGCTGAATAATCTTTGAAATTCCCTGTATAGCTTATCCTTCCATTTCACTTTTTGATCACCTCTGCAGCAGAAGGGCCAAAAACTAAATCTATATCCAAATGAGAATTTTAGATCTGATTTTTTTATCATCTGGGAAGTTCTGAGAATGCAGCCATGCAAACCTCCTCAAAGCAGTATCAGCGGCTATTGCCCTTGAAGAAGTATCAACAGAGTCACATACTCACTGTAAACAATGAGTAGTGACTTGATTAGAAAAAATTAAATGATATAAAGTAGATATTTCATCACAAGAAGAAATTGCAGATGAAAAATTCCTCATACTTTTACAATTAGGACAACTCTTAACATATGCTCACATATGCATGAGTTTAGAAAGATTGCTGTTAAGTAACTGTTTTTTGATAATAACTCTAGAGCGCACAAAATCTTTTAGCACAACAACTCGGGCAACAGAAAGTAGAAAGGGCTGAAACCAAGCTTAGGGACCCTATAACAAGGAAAATAAGGAAGATAACAAGAGATCCTAGAAGTATTAGAAATATTTCGGAAATTCTATTAAAGTCTGTATAAAGCAAAGAAACATGGGAATCAAGAAAAGGTACAAATGGAAATATATGTGGAAGAATTAAATATGCCAGTGTTAGAGGTACACAAGGCTCAATTACTAACAGTTAGGATAGGAGAAGAGATAAAAATGGTGACGTATAACCAATCTACAGGAAAGTCCCCAAAAATAGATGGCATTCCTGTAGAAGTGTGGAAGCTAGCAGGGAAAAAATGAAAATAGATCTGAAAGGTTTAGCAATATTTTAAGAGGAGAAGTGCCAACATCTTGGAAGAAAGTGGTGGTAGCTGTAATATCTAAAGAGGGTAAAGATCCATCAAATCCAACTTCATCCAGGTCCATTTCAATAGTAAACAATGACTATAAAGTGTTTATGTTTATAATAGCTAAAAGAATGGCAAAAGTGATGCCAAAACAGACATAGATCAATGTGTTTCTTTGTGGTGGGGAGGCAAACATTTGACAGCATTAATAGAACACTGATGATCCAGAGGAAAGCAGAATGAAAGAAAATACCACTGCTGTGGGTCTTAATGCAGAGAAAGCATTTGACAGAGTAAGCTGTGACTTGATGAGCAGGACTATGGAAGCATTTGCATTCCTGATAAAATTATAAGGTTGATTCGGAGGATATATGAGTGATCGGAGATGAAAATTAAAGTGGATGGGTTCCTCTGATAATTTCTGTTTGAGCAGAGCAACTAGACAGGGGTGCTCTCTTTCTCCTTTTTTATTTGTATTATGCTTTGAACCACTGACAAAAAAAATAAGGGACACAGAAATTCAAGGATATAATTGGTATGGTAGTAAAGATAAGCTGGCTCTATTAGCAGATGATATTATTTTATACTTGATAAAAGTGTTGTGGAACATTTTGAGACAGTTTCAAATCTTTTTGGGATACAGAATTAATTAAGCTAAAACAAAGGCAATAACGGTAAAATACACACCCACACTATAATTGATTCAGCAATATCCATATTTATGGGGAAATTATAAAATGAAGTATTTAGAAGTATGGATTAAAAATGATTCTGGTGAGGCAGCTAAGGATATGTGGGGAAAAGACTAAAAGATTATACAAAAACTGAGAAATTGGAAGCTCTGTTATATGGATATGGATAGCAAGATACAAGCTGTTGAAACGTTGTTAGTCCCTTTAAGCTGATACACAGGTCAGGCATATTTTTATCAAGCAGAGGAGAAGTTGTGGATAGCAATTAATAAAATAAAATATTTGGGAGGAGAAGACGGCAAGAGTCAAGTGGGATAATGTGATTCGTCTAACAGAATAAGGCAGACTGGGATTACCCGATTTCAGATCAGATATTTCAGAGCTACACATAAGGCTCCCATACATAGCAGAGGCAGAAACCTGTAATTCAAAATGAAAAGTGATGATGATGAAATGAGGGGAAACTCAAAAAAAAACAAAGAAATACTGGGATTTTGGATGCAGACCTTAAAGGAGAATAACAGTAATCATATAGAATAATATATTCATAATGTAGCACAAAGTATTCTAAAAACTAAGCCAACAAGGGAATACAGAAAAAAGATTCTGTTGACAGGAATGACTGCAATAAGGGATACAGATAACAGGCAAAGAGGGGTCTGGAATTTACTGGAGAAAACTGGCAAAGGAACCAAGGTATTTGGAACAAATAGAGAGGAAAAGGAAACAGAATGGGAATATGCCAAGAATTTACTTGAACTGTAAGTTAGAGATTGCCTTCCCTATCAAGGATTGGTATCAGCGTATAGGCAAACTGAAAGAAATAGGGGGTCTGAAATGAAAGACCAGCACTGGTAGAGTTTTTAGTAGAATCTACAACAGAAGCTGCTGTTAAAAAAGGAATAATTAGTACAGAAAATAAGATACTGCATGATAATTATAAGAATATATCAGAAGAGGTTAGAAAGGATTGGGATGTGAGACTGGGATAAGCAACTCACAAAGAAACAATGGGGATATATATATGATTGTCTCACAAATACTCAACAAGATCTAGAAGATTTAGGATTTTTGCTTGGAAATATTTACATAGATATAAGTATATCCTAAATAGGGTCCTGAGAATTTTTCTTTAGGTAGACAGCAAAGGTTGGAGGTGTGATGGGGAAGAAAGAGGTAATTGGGAACATATTTTCTGGGAGTATAATGAATTGGCAGAATTTAAAGATTCCCTGCAGACAACTCTATCAGAGATACTGGGTGATCAAATTGGTGTAGCTAGGGAAACAATTTTTCTGAGCTATGATACATAATAGGAATAGCCTAGACACATTAAGGTCTTGCTGTGTCTAATTATGGTGCTTGCCAAAAAAGCAATACAAAATGGAAATTAAAGTCTAAACCACCTATACTAGAAGTAGAGAATATAGTACCAGAGACAAAACAACTGGAATTGGGATGTTTAGAAAAGTGTAGGCGTAAATTACATGGGAAAAAATTAGAATTCTAGGAACAATACATACAGTGGAGGAATGAGGTTTAGAAAAGGCAGTATATGAATGAGCTATGTAATGTTTGACTGACAATGACTGGGTAGGTTATAAATTATGTATAATGTTTGCAACTAGAATTATGTCAATATGGCTTGTGATGAAAATGCTTGCAAATGGGATTATATCAATATGGTTTGTTTTCATTTATATAAATGTATGGCTGCCGGTCATAACTGATAATTTAATAAACATGTTTCTTGTTTAAAATAAAAAAAACAATCTTCCCATCCTTATTAGAAATAGCAGGATTGGAATTAACTATGTGTTCAGCAGTAGAAGGATTAACTAAAGCTATAGCTGCTGGATCAGGTTTGGGAACAGTGTATAAAAACTTAAAAGACCGAGGAACTTTATACATTCTTTCTACCTTTTTTAGGAGAAGGAAAATTTCAGGCAGTAGCGCACACATCCTCCAAGGTAGACAAATCTGGAGGAATAGGTGAAGGTTCTGGAAAGTCCTTCTGTAACAGTTCATAGTAGTTTTTGAGATATTGAGAAGCTTCACTGTTCTCCCACTAAAAACACTGGCACATTCTAGAAATAGTCTCAGAGAAAGAGAAACTCACACAGGGAGAATCAGTATCTGAGCTCTTCTTGGATTCTGAATCAGAAATCTGAGGAGAAAACCCTACATCTTTGTTTTGAAGGAAACTACCTTACAAGAGGGATTAACAGCCTGAATTAAACCTTGGGCCAGACTCGGTAAACTATTCGCAAAAATTTTGAGCAGGAGTAGATACATGCTTAGTTTTCTGCTTCTTTTTGATAGGAAAAATGGGGCCAACAGTGTTATTACTGACAGTGGCAGCTTCCCTAGGGATGGGCACAACATTCTGACAAAATAAGGAAGCCTTCCCTGTTCCCTCTCCCAGGACCAACAGGAGTGTCTCTGTCTCTCTTGCCCACTGAGAGTACACCAACAACTGCAAAGGATGTGGCTAACCTCTGGACTATTGGGGTAACAGAGGAGTAGTCTGAGGTACAACAAATGGCCACAACAGTCACCCATCTGCGGCCGAGGCAAACAGCTAGTCTGTTGTGGTGGCAAACGCTGTTTGCTTAACTCTTCCTTTTTGTGGCTTGAAGAAGGACTGACTGTGAGACCAAAAGTTTGTGCCGTGGTCAAGCTGAAAATGATGCCTTTCTTCACAGGGAAGATAAGCAGCAAATACCACTGAAAAAAGTCTTTAAAAGTCACTTTTTTCTGAGGCAAACACAGTAAAAAGCACTTTAAAACACTATGCCAACTCCACAAGGTAAAACAAACAACTTATCTACAAAAAAATGGTTTTCAATTAGTTTAAACAACTTTTAAGCTGAGAGGAAAAAAGAACACTTTTGTAAAGTGCAGTACAGTCTCATGACAGTCCATTAAAACACAAACCCCAAGCTTTAAAATAAGTTGCCTGCAGGGAAAGGTACAACTTACACCTCCTATGACGCTTGCAAATAATACAGTACTCTCTACATTGTGTAAGTTGATAGGTAGGAGATTCAATACTCAGCATGGAAAAGGTGTGTGTGTGTGTGTGTGTAAAATGCTTGGTGCTGTACCCACTTTCTCTGAGAAAAACACATTTAAGGGGTGGGTCTAGCTTAATGGTTAAGATCTTCACCTTACAGGCACAAGGTACAGGGTTTGATTCTGACCTCAGGTTATTGGCTAAGCTTACAATGGCCCTTCAAGACAATTAGCCTAGTTGTTGTTTGTCTTTCGGCTTTTCCCGGTAAGGGGTCGCCACAGCGGAACTCCGGTCTGCTAATGATTGGCAGTAGATTTTTATGAAACGCTGAGGTGCCAGCTTGATACCCAACCTTCAACGAAGGCAATCCCATTTACGCACGCATGTCTTTTGAACGCTACCCAATTGGGGGGAGGACATGCAGACTCCACATAGAAGGCACTGCCAAGCCAAGCATCGAATGGGAGAACCTCTTGCTGTGAGAACGCTGCACCACCGCGGCAAGACAATTAGCCTAGTGTTCACCAATAAACTCTTCAAGGGTTGGGAAGTTAGTATAATAGTTAAGCTGTTTACCACACAGTTGCAAAGTAAACAGTTTGACTCTCACCTTTTTAAAGGAAAATTGGCAAGGCTTAAAATGGCTCACAAGGGCAGCTGGCCTGGTACTTACCTATGAGCCTATACACAAAATTATTAAATGGACTTTTTTTCCGCTAAAGGGAAAATATCTGCCTAGCAAAGGAACAGCACAAGCAGAGCATCAGTCATCAAAAGACTCATGCATGTGTACTCTTCAGTGGCAGTAAAGCTCTGAAGGGCTTGGCGCCCAGACTTGTCTTTTAGTTAGCTCAGTACAGCTCAAGCTGCCTGATAGTTTGGGCCTTGAGGCTTTGGAAGCTGGCCAGCTGTTATGTCTTTGGCAGGATACAACCCATATAGCTAAGGCTACTGCAGCAGTGATCAATATAATAAACATCACTAAATTTTAACAGCCAGTTGTATTGCTTGACACTTCACACCCATGAAAAAAATTAAATGCAACTTTCATTGAAAATTGATTAATTTAATTAACAGTACAAGAAATGTCATTAGCCAAAAGGATCTTAAGACATGCTCCCACAATTCAATGAGGTAATTTCCACTGACTAGGCCATTTTAAAAAACTTAAAACTATTCATTAGAGGCTGGGTGAAATAAGGTAATCTTGTCTTAACAGTATCTAAACTGAACGCTGAACCGAGACAAATGAAAACTGACTGAAAAACATAACTAATGGCAAAATGTTACATATTTTTCCTATGGGGAGCAGAGCCCCTATAACAACACAGGCAAGTGTAACCTATGCACCTCCCACTTAATATAAACAACACGCTTAATCATGAGTGGATTAAGTAAACAAATGGAAGAGAATAGTAACATTAAACCACGAGGTAACAGAAATCATTAAAAAGCAAAATAACTCTGTTCTGATAGAAGGACAGAATCCACAAATCAATTTTCATTAATCAGACAAGAAAATGCATATCAAATCTTCAAACTTAAATTTTGAGGCAAATGTAGAAATATCATGACGTATTTTACATCTGATAGAACGAGAAACTTGTATAAGAACACCTTGCTGGACGAGTGCCAGGCTATGTTAACAAAAAAGGTCAACATTAATCTTTAAAAGATGAAACCACAGACCTTTCTAACAATAAATACAGAATGCAGTAACAGTAAAGAACAAGTAAAGGGATGGACCAAAAGGCAGTTTTACACTAATGCTAGTTCCTCAACTATCAAGCAATCACTTCATGTCACTTACAGAATGCAGGTGTTTAAACTGTTCCCAGTTTTAACAAAAGAAATAAAGATACACCTCGACACTGTGAAACCACTGTGGTTATACTTGCTCCATTAGATGTGTCAGATATTTATTCAAATATTTGTTTCCACTTTTTAATACTTATAAGCATGTCTATTAACAGCAGCCTCCAATTTACAAAACAGTTGGCCTTGAGGTCAGACAATCTGGCATATAAAAAAAAAATCACTCAACTGTTTTAAAGAATGAAGAAATTCAAATATATTGCAAACACACCTGTTTGGAATAAAGGGAAACAGTTATAAACAACACAAACCAGACGGGTGCAGTAAAATATCAGTGAATTATACAGAAGAATGGATTTCCCACATAAAAAACAATAAAGGCAATATGCTTACAAAAAAAAATCATAGACCTAATTAAATCCATACCTGTTGCTTACCACAGCAAATATTACACTTAACTCTGTTGTATTATATTTATTTATAAGCTCAATTGCACATCTTAAGGATTTATTTTCAGTTGGAGTTCTGCCTCATTTTATAGCAAGAAAAACTGAAGGTCTCATAGTTTTAGTGATTAACGGGCAGATTATGTGAAAAAAGCATGTACAGTGGGGACTTGAACCAAGTACATCCACCCATCCCAACCCTCCAAAGTTATGTATAATCACAACAACTATGTGTTTAGGTCCAATTTAATTTGCTTTATCAGCTAGCTGAAAACAAAACTGCCAGTCCAACAACATGCTACAAAAACCGCAGATTGCTCAAAAAATTCCTGGAAATTATCACAACTTACTGATTTTCTGTTTAACTTCAACAACTTTCTACAATAATTACTGTTTTTTCTTGCAGTGTCAATGGCCTTCCAAATCGATCACACTACAGTACAGCATCAGAGGCAAAATGCAATTGCTGATGTCTGGAGCAATACAGTTTAGGTATTTGCCCAGAAAGAATGGAGAAGCTATTTTGATCTACTCAATTATTTTCAAACTGTCCACTTGGTGGCAGACATGTTTAAAGAAACCATCACATTAGCTCTACATAAAACATGCAAAAGAAACTGTCCAGACACTTAAATCCAATATATTTATTACAAGTAATATTTATTTACACTTGTACAGTATGAGGGTTTTATTAGGGTCCCTTCTCAGTCACAGGACTGACTAGTTTGGAACAGCCTTGGTTATAGAGTCATTATTAAAATAATTATTTTATTTTACTTTTATTTGACATCCAGACATACCTCTCAAAGCCAAAAATAATGGGGGTACAAAGTTGCTAGAATAAAAGGGCTTAGGTTACCATGCATTTTCTAAATGATATTAAGTCTAAAACTCAAAACATGTCATTATTTAGTGAATTCATTCCTCACTGATTTGCAACAAAAATACAGAAAACCACAAATTTTAATGAGGAATAGACCAAAAATAGGAGGTAAAAATCTGAACATACTGTGAAAATCTGGACAGTTGAGAGGTATCCAGACACTTGAAATGGTTCAAGGCTCTCTTTCTTCCAACATCCAACAACACAACTACAATAAATGCCATAAGTTTAAAAGATGACAGTTTTACAAATTAGGCATACATAAGCAACATTTAATATTGTTTGCTTTACAGAGAATGACACTTAACAGATTTTATACATAGAGACACAGATGATTTAACAAGAAAGAGTGAGTATGTAGTATTGAAATGCACAAAATGTACATACAGCTGAAAGTAGAGTACTGTTGTAAAGAATACATGGTGCAAAACAACATGTAAGAACAGGTTGTCTGGTGCTAAGGTGTCTTTAAACAGTATACTGAGTAAATAGTAGTAAGGGTCTGAATACTAAATAGACTGAATCAAGGAAGGAAGTAATTGTACTGTGAATGCTGTTAAGAGATTTGAATGAATTTGCTGTGGAGGGTTATATGGTAGTAAGTCATCGCGCAAAGAGCTTAATTAATGAAGTGTGTCCTTGGATGTGTGGGATTAAAGAGGGCAAGTGCCTCTATGAATATGCAAGGGGTAGACTGAACAAAATAACTGAGATTATTTGAAAGCTGAAAATGTGGGTAGGGATCTTATACTGGAAGTAATGGAGTTCCAGACAGCAGGAACATAATACTTGTTGAATGCATTTTCAGTGAATGACTAGTATAAGAGATATGGGAGTGGCAGATGGTGTTTTGTATGCTTAGAGAGTAGTTTATGAATAGTAGTAGTTTCACAGCTACTGGTGGACAGAATTCACTGTTCAGATGTTCACTAAAAGTGGAACTGAAGAGAACAGTAGCACTTTTGGTAACATGTTTGTGATACTCCAGAGTGTGCAGTAACAATTCATGAAATAAGCAAGAGTGATGAATTTTCAGACATCTGTAAAAGGTTGCCTGCAAAATGAGGGGATTCTGGGAGTTGGTTAGATTTACAAAGGGAAAAGCATAGTCAAATTTGGCCGCTGTGATATTTATGACAGAGGAGCATATATTAAGAGCAATAACATAAGTGAGCCTCTATATGCATATCTGAAGTGAGCTATAGCTTTTTAAACTGTACACTTGATATGGGACTGAAAAGTTAAGGACAAAGGATCAAAATTAAGACTTGCACAATTTGTAGATGTGAACTGGTATTGTTATTTTCCCAGGAGTCAGTGATTTTATGAACGGGACAACCAGGCTAACTGTTGTGGAGAACCAAGCAAGATGTTTATTCAGGGAAACAAACTGAAAGTTACTGAAAACCAAGGAAGTAATTTGACTCATCTTGTAAGACTAACTGAATTTCTGCTGGAAATTTTTATTCTTTTGGAACAAGATCATCAGAATAATGAGAAAGCTTTGGATAAGGTGGGTCTACTTACAGATTACTGAAACAAAACAGCACCATGCAAAGTACTGAACCTTGTAGTATATCTGAGGAAGTAGTGTCTGGACTGAAGACATTTTTTCCAAAGTTTCATAGCTGGGAGATGGCATAATGGTTAAGGTGTTCATCTTCCAGACACTAGGTAGAGGGCGTGATTCTCATCTTTGGGAAGCATGGTTAGGCTTAAAAGGCTCCTGGGGTCATTAGCCTAGTAATCGGCTATGAAACTAATAGAGCTATACGAGAATTTGCAAGTGCTCCTGAAGCTTAAAGTTATTTTCTATGTGTAGGAAATTTGATAGCAGAGAATGAGGGAAGTAATGAATGAAATTAAGTAATCGGCCAAATATCAGCAGCTGCAGAACTGTCTTGGACTTTACAATTGTGATTTTGCAGACTGCTGCTTAGAACTGGCTAATTAGTACTTAACCAGTATGACTTCAAATTTGTTAGGAATGATCTCTGGTCCAAAAATTACAACCATAAGCCACAAATGAATTCAATGTGGAATTTATTGTATACAAATTGATAATCTGTTGCCACTGTATAAGGGGCTTTAAATGTTAGGATGCTAATTACACAAGATTCTTGAAGAGGAAAGCCATCTGGAGACTTCTACGGGACTTGAAAGTATCCCTGTTTTTTATGCCTCATTAAATACACTTGTGCTATCAGCCACTTCACCACATTTTTTAGATCAAACTTTTTGCATTGCCATTCCCTGTAATAGTGAAGCTGAACAATTGCAGTCCTGATGCACCTTCTACCCAATAACCTCCCCTTAAACTGTAAGATGAAATGATAAAAATATGTCGTACTGAACTCACATTTAATATCACCACCATCACACATCATTCACAAACATTGCCACAGTCACTTAACTAACTTAAATCATAATAACCACACCTGATGCAATTAATTCCATCACTTCACAGTTCAAGTTCAAAATGCTACCTTCCAAACTCTTACTTCCTTTTTACACTGAAGATACCACATCACTTCACACCAATTAAGGTAAAATACAACTCAGATCTGATAACCATCTCATGTAACACAACTGATAGTGACCCCAAACTTGCTCATTTGCTCTCTTTTTTACAAGAGTCAGTTCATACTCCAAACCAGATTCTCTATAACCACCCTCAAACTCAAGATCATAAAATAGAAACTATATTTAACTTCCATGCTATCTCAATTCCAACCAAACTTCACCATAATTCTGGGAGACCTCAATCGCAACTGAGGTTCCACAGTCACACCAGTAAACTTACTAATTATAATATACACGAAACTATGCAACCTGCCACTATGTTAATCATTAAGCACTCTAGAGTATTCCACATGTTAATGGTCTGTCTTCTCAAACTCCACCAGACCCAAGTATTACAAACTCCAGCTTTTCAACCAGTTTCCAAACTCTCTTTTCTCTGGTAATCCAATCAGATCCAAAACCTTCGCAAAACACAACAGATCTCAGCTCTTGTCTCAGTTAAGACTGACCGGGCACCAGTCACCTTTCAATTTGACTACAAGTCCGTTCTATACCACTTTCTGAATGCACTCCCCTGCAAGGGATATTTATCTATTAGGAAAAAATGAACAAAGTGTGCTTAACCCCCTGGTTCATCCAGGCATGAAAACAAAACAAAATTAAAAGGCAACTGGAACTCTGCATAGCCAGAATATAAAGCAACCATTTATTCCCAGGCCTTGGAATGCATGCAAAATATAGGAATAAAATAAATTAAGCTAGTGCACAAAAGACAGGGTGTCAAACACTACACTACACAGACCCAAACAAAATTCACTCACTTAAATTCCAGTACTTTCACCCATAATAATTCTTGCCAAACAAACTTGGCTATAGCTGACTAAATGGACAATTACTTTGAGAGCTATGGAATTAAAAAAAACACTCACTAAACCAAAACCCACATTAGACTTTCATTTAATGCCAGTACATCTATTTTAATTTAACAAGCTGATCAGCACAATCACCCACCCACAGCCACCCTGGGTCCAATGGCCTCTGTCCAGTATTTGTTCTCCATTCCCTTGCAGAGCACCACTAACATTTCCCTAAAAAGTGGTATCTTCTGTTAATTACAGAAATCAACCATTAACATCATTACCATATCCTTAAAAATTTATAAGTTCCCTAACTTAAGTAACTCTGATACTATGTTAATCATCATCCTGCCTATCCCGGTCACTTCCAACACAACTTCCCAAGACAATTTCAACCCGACTTAAAATCATCCACCCATTCTAAACTCTTTGACAAAAAATACGACTAAAGCAATGTAAAACAATACAAAATAAATAAGACTAACTAAAGCAACAACTAAAGTATAACAATCTCCTCTGAGATAATTGACATGGCTTCAGCAAAAGCTACAGAACCTGTATTCACTATTTTCTCATTTACTAAAATATCCGCAACTAAGCATACAACAGAAACACAAGGCAATAATTCACTGACCCATTTAAAGCTCTCGATAACGTACCTATTATCTACTTCAAAATTTGCCACATGATGGCCTCAAATGGCACAATGTCTGGAAGATGAGAAAAAAGACTTGTAGTGTTGAAAAGCTGCAGACCACCAATAAATGGTAAACCAAAAGCACTGCAATCCAACACTTGAAGCATGCCACTAGAATCACAGGTAGTGAATAAAAAAAAAGATTTAATTGGCCAAAATGAGGAACAGCACAGTAAAACAACAAGATACACTTTAAAATAATAAATAAGAACAGCAATAAAAATGGTTTGCACTTTCGTTCCTGCAACTGGGATTTCATCACAACCGTTCTCTGCACTAAGTGAATTAGTTAAATACCATTCTAGAGTCATTTGACATGTTTAAAAAAATCACATGACAAAAATCAATTAAAAATTAATGTGAAAAAAATATAAAATGTAAAATACTTTTTAATAATTATCTTTAAAACCTTGTAATTAAGAAATGTAAATAAACATTTTAAAGTTCAGTAGCCCTAAGCTTCAAAACAGCAGAAAGAGAAATGCATGGAAAACAAGCTACCTGAATTCGAATTTAGTCTCCCATTGACCCCTCCCCCCAATAGATCTTTAGGAACGACTTCTAGTACACCAAAATAAAATCTGGAAAAGTTAGAGCAATTCAACGAGTGCTTGAACAAGGAATTGTTGGCACTACATTTGAATACAGCATAACTGTGTTTGTTAACTCTTGTTCAAAAATACCTTTCAGTTTTGACAACATAGAAACTTGAACAAGTAGAACACAAAGCTATATAAACTAAACCTTTAGAACCACAGTCCCCATCTACAAGGGTAATCTTCTGTAAGGGTACCGCCACAGTGACTTCTCCTTGTTCCATTACACAACTACACTGGTTACAAGCCCTGTGTCTTCTTGTTTACCATGTGTTGCTTCGTAGTGGCAATATTAATTTGATGTTTGAAAAAGTCTTTCAGATTCCAACTGGTCTTATACACCAATCCGGGGCTGTCACCTAATGTTTTATGAATGTGTTCGTCAACCTTGAAAATATTCCAGTTGTTGGTTATGTTTCTCACGTCCCTAGAATGCAGACCATGCACTATCACTAAACTATTAATGTATGGGGAATTTTTCAAAGAACCATCTCAGAGCTCGGGATGCTCCACTGTTGCAACCCAAGCCTAGAATAGGTTTAAATTTTATACCCCAATCTTTTAACAGTTCATCCCAAATGGTAAATAAAAAACTAATGGGGTAATCCCTATCTAGGAACACCTGAGTTAAGGTGACTTCATTTGTAAAATTGAAGTCAGAACACATTCTTGCTGCACGTACTAATCAACTAAAATGCTTTTCTTAACATATTTCTGGTGGCAACTACAAACTCCACACAGCTATTAGGAACATGTGGGATTTCTATGTATTTTTGAACCAAAGCATTTAACTTTGTGTCGGTAGATTGTAACATCCAGATAATCAATTCCATCAGCTGAATGATTGTAAGTGAACCTAAGGAATGAAGTGGTGTTATTAAGATTTCTTACAAAATCCTCACAAGTGCCTAATGAATTTTTCCATACTATAAACATATCATCCAGGTAACAGAGGTAAAAATGCCAATTATTTTTGTATGCTGAGTTCAAAACGTCTAACTTTTCCCAACTGTAAAATACCAAGTTGGCACAATGGGCGCACAATTGGCACCCATCGCTACTCTGTTAACCAGACAGAATTCTCCTTCAAAATTGAAAAAGTTATTGAACAAAATTATCTCCATAACGTCCATGACAAAATTAATGATACTATTCTCTAAAGTTGTTAGTCCAACTATGGCACTATGGAATAACTCCAATCCTGTCTGGTGGGGGATGCAAGAAAATAAATCAGTAACATCCACTGTAGAAAAAAATGCAGGTTTCACTAGAACAACTATTTGATTTTAGTGAAGAAATCCCATGAATCTTTCAAGATGTAATCTGCTGCCTGTAAAGAGTTCTTTAATAAACAGTCCACAAATACTGTCAGTGGGTATGTTTACGAATTTTGTACAGTATCAATCAAACTATATGGGGGTGAAATTACATTCTTGTGGAGCTTTGTTATGTCGAAAACAGTAAGTAAAAAAGGTTGTTTGTTTAGTAAGAAGTTGCGTGTACCCAAATCAATCGCCTCCTGTACAGGGAATCCTCTAAGAACAAATCTATTTTTCTATAGGCCAAGAAAATTTTGTTCTTGGAAATAGTTTTGTATTTCTCTGTGCCCTGCAACAAGTTGCAAATGTCACCAATATCATCCAATTTTGTCTGCAATAACAACCCCCACACCTTATCTGGATTCATAATTCTCAGAGTCCTTCAAAAGGCTAACCATTAAATTCCATTCTTCTTTGGAAAGATTAACATATCTTTGAGAATGAGAATTTAATAACCTGTGTAAGCCCCTCTCTCACAGGTCTTTTTGAAAATGGCTACAGCAGAATTTAAAATGGGGTTATGTGTATTTTTCTTCTTAAACAAAGGGAGGGAAGAACTAATAAAAGGATTCTCAGTCCCTGTTCTGTTTGGTGGAATTAATTGGAAGTTAAGCTTCCTAGTGAATATCCTAAGTTCTATAAGTGCATCTACAATAACAAATTTTGGAGCAGGAACAAACATAAAACACTTTTAAAAAAGTGTAAAATGGACTTTAGTAACAACACTGTAGGTGTAGTTAAAATATTAAAACCTTGGTAGGTTGAAACTATATTGTTGTGTGACACCAAAATATCCTCTTCATATGGTGGTAAGTGAGAGTCAAAAAGGGTACTAATAAGTTCTATCTGCTCCAGTTGTATCTTTTCCTGCCCCTTCCCCCTCACTGGTTCCCCCACCGAGGCAAGGCTGTCGATTGGACTAAAAAATGTCTTATTCTGTTGGTTGTCAATCCTTTCAGATCTTCTCAAAGGAGGAAAGATAAAATCATCAAAAGGGTATGGAACTTTAGTTTGGGAGGTGGCATCATTACGGGGGAGGTCATCTATGAGTTGTGTTATCAAAGTATGGAAGATGATACCAACTACATGGTCCACCAAAATGCTGTTTCTTTCAACCCAACTTCACAAGTGTTGTCCAGACTTTCATATTAGTCTCAGTACTCTTTCTCCAGCATCATCAGCTATAGTCCTGGTATCTTATCTACTAAGCATCTTGTCTGTAAAAATGGTCTTCTAGCTCTAACCCTTCAATATATACAATATCACCAAAGATCTATAGATCCTGGACATGTAGCTACAATCTTTAGCAGTAACTACAAACTTCGCAAGAAACAAACTCATGCTATATGTAGCTATCTGCATTTTATTTCCTCTTCAGGCCACCAAAGGCGATGCAAGTATCTGTACAAATACCACAGTTTATGAACTGATCTCACCCTATCTATAAAAGTATGTGTTAAAACTGTAAGCAAGTTCAAAAGACAAATGAAACTGGCCACTCTGTTGGCATTGAGCGATAATGCCCCGACTACAGCCCAGTCCACCTGGGTTTGACTTGCTTTGCAGTAGACTGATGAAGCAGCAGGGGAGAAATGGGTATGCCCATATTGGGGGGTGGGCATTTATGTGGCTGGCCCCTGAGGCAATCCCTGGTGGAGGGTGCAATGAGGGAACATGGCTCAAAAGAGGGGAAAGCTGGTAAGCATGGCTGAGCTGCCATGGAGGTAAATGATATGCTGCCCACCCTTGACCATTAGGATGCTGCCACATCAGGAGGGGGTTGTGAGGGGTACAGTACAACAGACCTCACTAAACTTGCAAACAATTCGATGACTGGCCCCATGGGTGTACCTGGAGAAAACCCTGACAATGACCAGAGTATGAGTACTGGCTTGAGCACTACAGAAGTCTGGTGACAGAGGATGCATGAGAGTGGCCAGCACCAACACCAGCTTGCTGATCTGTCACCAGTAAGCAGAAGCTTGCAGGTAATACGACCACATAAGGCCAGGGTATATGGTATTAGTTCTACCAAGCCAGTAATGACAGCCCTCTTCAGAGTGTACAGAAGCATGTGTACTCATATGAGAAGGGCAAAGCAGACTCTCACAATGATGCAAGTACCCAAATCAGACACAAAGGGGCAGGTATACTCCTATCAGAAATTGCCTCATAGTATACACTGGTATATTAAACCCAACAAAACCAACACTGTCAGAGGCTCCAAAAAAGACCACAGAGATATAAACTTCACAGCAGAACAAAATTTTACTTTATAAAGACAATACACTCCAAATACACACTAAACGCTTAACTTAAATCAATGTATTTTTAGTCCTGTAAATACTGACATTTCCTCAGAAAGGTGAACATCAGTGCTCTCAACTTAATTGTTGGCACATTGTTGTTCTCAACAGTGTTTCTTTTCTTTGGATATACTGGCATATGTTACAGAGGACACAAACAACCTTCATGGGGTGCCTGCATGCTGACTCCTTCAGCTCTTGCCTCTGTGCTGGAAAGAATTCACAAAGATTCCTCACAGAAAGAACTAAAGCATTTGAAGGTAGTCTTACAACTAAAGACTTCAACAACCTTCTCCATTCTCTGCATCTCACGGTCTAACAGCACTAGCAACTGGATGTCTGTTAAGCTGTTTATTAAATAGATACTGTATGAATAACAATCTTACATTACTGACTATAAACCACATCCAAGGGTCATGAGTATGCAACTTTATTGCACCACTGAGTAGACTCATTTATAGATATTTTTTTTCTTCTTTTCAGTCAGACAGCCAAATTGGAAAACACAGTGTCAAACACCTGACAGACATTTATACTGATAAACCTTATTCTTTGGATTCCATTTGCCTACCTCAGTGGTGATGCTTTTAAAGAAACAGTTCAAGTAGCACTGGCAAAACCTTTGTCACATCAGCCCATGCAGTTGCTATAAAATAAGCTATCAGTAATCTCATCAGCTGGATGAATAAAAGCTTTCCACAAACTTCACTGGAGCACAAACAAATATGTAAATACCCAGGTCCTTGGTTGGATCTCTCCCTGTATAAAGGAACCAATATTACTACTCTCCCATCCTACAATATCTTCGTCCGTACTATGTAAGGTTTCAAAAGAAAATTCAAATCCTGTACCTTACTGCCTAGAGATATAATATGCTTATTTGCCAGGGCAAAAATATCACATAATTTCAAACAAATGTATGAACAGTATCAAAAATAACACTAATGACCACTGTCAGTGAGGGGTTTCATCCCACAGTCCAAATGCTGCAGACTTTGAGTTTACATTCTGTAACACCCTACAAGATATCAACTCTTAGAAGCCATAACTCAAAGGTATGGACTATCAACCCCATCCATACAAATACTTAATGTGGAACTGTAATGTTAACAATTTCAGTACTTTAATAACTCTACAGATTCCACTACCCAATTCCTATCAACTGTATATTTTCCATGTTCCTTCCCAATTTACTTCTATAGTGGATCCTTCTACTCCCTTCAATGTATCTTACCTCCTTCATTTCTGTTGCCATCTACCACTATTTTCTTGCAAGATTTCAATGACTTTTCCATGAAGTCTTCCTTTTTTTTTTAATCAAAGCATTTTTGATATCTATAGACTAGAGGTGTATTTTTCCACTTTTCCTTCTATTTTTGAATGTATCTATCCAAAGTAACCTCCTGCCCAATGCCATATGAAATAATGTGGCTACGTTCTTATTCAACTTTTTACTGCAGAATTATAAGGCTTCTGGGTACAAAATGGTGGTCTCAAAAGAAACAGGTACAACTGTGATGGGTGATCCCACAGACAGCAGATACCAATAAAATGTTATGCGCCCAGGCAGATGTGCATCCCCATTCCTAAACACACAATACCAATCTTAACAGGGAATAAGTAATATTTTTTAGCATACCTAATCTTCCCACACACACACACATACACAGTTCTGTGCACAACAGCATGAAAATAGGTACATGTTTTGTAACACTACAGCAGCAAGTAAGTGGCAGCAGTAATCTCTCTTGCTCTCCACATATCATTACAGAATACGAACAAAGTTACTTCAGGCACAATAAAATGGAAATAGTCTAACCCATGTTTGTAGGATCCTTTCAGGGCTGCAAATTGGTATACTTTGACAAGGAAAACAAATCAAAACAAAACACTGACAAGGCAGGAAAAATTAAAACCTTGAGCTGAAGAGCTACGAACTTAGAGAAAAAAAAGTCTATGCTTAGATTTTTTTTTTTGCATTAGAATATACTTTACTAATAATGTAAAGAATTTCAATGTATCGATTATTATCACTGTACGGAAGAGTTTTTGCTAAACACTGCTGCTGTATGTACTTTTGTGACAGCACTGGCTTATGTGTTTTAGCTTTATATTTCAGGAAATTATCAGGAATCTTAGGATGTGTTTATGCTGCTAAACATTTTGCAGCTCCTAAAAGTGAATGAATTAAATGACATTTTACAGCTTAAAGTTTATTTGCTGAAATTCACTATATATGATCTAAACATTACTGTTGAAGATATTGTTTTAAGAGACAGAAAAACGGCAATTTAAGACTTTCAGCAATGTTTAAAAAATAATTATTTGATCTGTAAAACTGTCAGAAATGTTTAAAAATTTACATGCATGTAGCAACTTGATATATTTATTAATATACTTAAGGTTTGCTAGCTTCCATAGCCACAGGCTTGCAGTTAAGGAGAAATATCCATCCTTGAATATGTGGACATAATCATTCTAATAAACTACATTAAGCTTATTATGTAGGCTGGTATTTTTT